>NW_027505122.1:0-104300 GCF_021521415.1 Bidens hawaiensis
GGATAATTATCTTATACGGGATTGTTATGAAAAGAAAATAATTGATCTTGAGAAAATGCACACTGATTTTCAAAAAGCCGATCTATTTACCAAAGCGTTTGATAAAACACGTTTTAATTTTTTGCTTGGTTTAAATGGATTGAAGACCCTTGCTGAGATCCTAAAATTAGGATAATTATCTTTACTTGTTTTATTGTTCTAGTTTAATTTTCATTTATTTTTAGGTTTTAGGGGGTGATTTCCAGAAAATACAAAAATATTATGCTTTTTATTTGTATAGATAAAACCCAAAAACATTAGAAAACATAGAAATATTGTGTTCTTTCTTGTTTTTCTCTCTTGTTTTTTTTTGGGTAAAGGGATTCACCCGGTTAAATGCATTCCACACAATCAAAAAGTACAAGTAATATGACAGAGTGCCATATTAGTTCTCATGTATGACATGCCATACAAGAGTAAACAAACCAAAACCACCAAACATTGGTAAACACAGCCAAAGCTTACACAAGAACAATGTAAATAAACAAAACTAAAACAAATCAACCATTATCATCAATCTGGTGGGAAACTCCCCGCGGAAAGTGCCAATCCTCGAGAACCCGATTAACCCGTTCAGAATTCTTGAACTTTAGAGTCATAAGCTTTAGGCGCGTCCCCCTAATGATTTCGTCCGCAACCATCTTCGGGGTCTTCAAAGAGTTCTTGAAAAGCCGGTTGTTTCGCTCCTTCCAGATAACGTAAACCGAAGCCCCAAATAGCAGCCGATTAACAACATTTTCAATAGAGTTGGACATTCCAAATTGAGACACATATTGAAGAATATTCGCCCAACCATTCCTACATCCCTGCAACTTCCCTTTCATTCTTACAATACTCCAAACCTCAGCAGAGAACTTACACTCAAAGAAGAGGTGGTTACGAGAATCCGGCTCTCCATTACAAAGAGGGCAGCAATACAAGTTATAATTTGGATACCCACCAATTTTCCATCCCATAATACGATTCTGCGTGCTCAACCTATCATGAAGCACAATCCACAACATAAAGGAGTGTTTTGGAACACATTGAGAGAACCAAACAACATGCACCCAAGACACCTTATCAGCCGGTCTCCGAATAAGATTCCAAATTCCAGACGCCGAGAAATTCATTGAAGTCCCATTCTCATCCATTACCACGATCTTGTCCCTCTCATCCGGACAAATGCTGACTTCTTTTAGGTTCAAAAGAATTGGATACCTCAAAATCCAATCCGGCGGCCAACCCCAGTTATTATGATGAACAACATCACTGACACAGGTCTCTAAAGACAAGCCAGCACGATGAATAGCTCTAGGGTTAATATATTCAATTAAAGGACAAATCTCATCCCACTTATCATACCAAACTGAAGTAGATCTCCCATTCCCAATTTCATGCCATATAAATTTTCTAATCTGAGGACGGAACTGAAGAATTTTCCTCCATCCCCACGTACACGAGTTAGGAATCTGCAAGCTCCAAAAATTTCGCCCCTTCATTTTATACTCATAAATCCATTTAACCCACAACGAGTTACGCACATTGATTAAGCTCCAAATATGATAAACCAGCAGAGAGTTATTGACATCCCGTATACGCCGGATACCTAAACCACCTTCACACTTCGGCCGACACACAATATCCCAAGAGACTTTATGCTTTCCCTTATTTTGACCATAATCCCAAAGAAAGTTTTTAATCCGTTTCTCAAGATCAGCAATAAGTCTAGAAGGGAGAGAAAACACAGCAGCCCAATAAATATATAAAGACGAAAGAACAGACCTGACCAGCTGCAATTTACCCGCAAAAGATAAAGTTTTATTCTTCCAATCTCCAATCCGACTATCCATACAATCCAGCAACCTCTTACAATCCCGGTAATTTAACCTCGTGGATATAAGAGGAACCCCCAAGTATTTAACCGGGAGCCTTCCTTCAACAAAGGGCATAATATTCAAAATACCACCTTTAACACGGTCCGGGACATTACAGAAAAACGCGGTACTTTTCGGAACACTCGGAGTAAGCCCGGACATATCTTTGAAATCATTCAGAGCCCCCATAATAATTTTAGCAGAATTCACATCACCACGAGCAAACAGGAACAAATCATCCGCAAAGCAAATGTTGATAATATTTAACTTTTCACAACATCGATGAAAACGGAACGATCCATCAATACGAACCTTTCGATGCAGAATCAACGTGAGAGCTTGCATAACCAGCGTGAAAATATAAGGGGACATCGGATCACCCTGTCTCAGACCTCTTTTACCACTAAAGAACCCGTGTAAATTCCCATTAACTGCTATCGAAAAAGAAGAAGTGGTTATGCACTCCATTATCCACTGAATCATCTTATCGTGGAAACCATACCCAAAAAGAATATCACGTATGAAGTCCCAACTGACCGTATCATAGGCTTTCTGGATATCAACTTTAAAAGCACATCTAGGCGGACCTGTATTAGTGTGGTAATTATGCATTAATTCTTGGGTCAAAAGGATATTATCAGAAATCCTACGCCCAGGCACAAACGCTGACTGATTAATATCAATTAACGACTCCAACCCCTTCATCATACGAACCGAGATAATCTTGGTAATGCATTTATATAAAGTGTTGCAGCACGAGATGGGACGAAAATCATTCGGAGTCACAATATTAGTCACTTTAGGAATAAGGGCAATAATGGTGTGGTTTACCTGTTTAAGGAGACTTCCTCTGCTGAAAAATTCACGAACCGCCAAACACACATCTTTCCCAACAATATCCCAAGAACTCTTGAAAAAGGCCGAGGAAAAACCATCAGGTCCCGGCGCTTTGGAATTCTCAATAGAGAAAACCGCATCCTTGATTTCCAAATCGGAGATAGGTCTAATCATAAACTCCGCCTGGGAGGCCGAGAGTTTAGTAGTAAACATCTGATTATCCAGTTTCCTCAATGGTTTCAAATCAGAGCCAAAGATGTTCGTAAAATGATTAACAAACACCGAAGGAACATCCAACCCCTCAAATAAACGGCCCTGAGCATCACTTATAATATCAATGCGACCCCTATGGTTTCGCATTTTCAAAGAATTGTGAAAGTATGCAGTATTAGAGTCACCAAGCTTTAACCAATCAACTTTAGCCTTTTGTTTAAGGAATTCTTCCTCATCCTTAGCCGCCTCATGATAAGCCTTAAGATAATTACTCTGTTCCCGAATCAACTCCAAATTAGTAGGGTCAGTGTCAAGGCGGGTTTGACAAGCATCCAGACGGGTTCTTAGGTCAGTAACTTTCTTATGGAGATTGCCTTGCCGGTACAGCAAAGAACGAATAGGGTGTTTTAAGTTCTGGAGTTTCTTTACCACGCGAAACATGTGATACCCGTTCACCTCAATATTCCAGCCTTTAGCAATAATATCATGATAACCCGGTTTTTCAATCAAGAAATTAGGGAATTTAAACGGTTTAGGCTTACCTTTAATAAGAGAGGGGAATTTCAATAGACATGGAGAGTGGTCTGAAATCCGGTACGGAAGGAACACCGCCGAAGAATCATTAAAAATCTCCAAGAATTTAGAGTTTCCCATCACCCTATCAAGCTTTTTAAAATGGCCCATACCCGTTTTCGGTTTATTGCTCCAAGTGTATTTGAGTCCGACCCCCTTTATATCCTCAACTTCCATGTTGTTAACACAATCACGAAAATCAATCATTCCAGTAGAAATTTTGGAAGAACCATGCAAGCTGTCTTCCAAACTAAGAGCACAATTAAAATCACCAAGTAAAGCCCAAGGATTATCACGAGTGAGTTGTTTATGAACAAGAAGATTACGCCATAACTCCCTTCTTTTCAAATAACAATTCTCAGCATACACGAAAGAACCATACATCACCTTGCAATCAAGCTTAAACTTTAACTGAACGTGAAGAACCTGATTCGAATAATCAATAACCATAAGATCAACCAAATCCGTATTCCACCCCACAATAATCCGAGTACCTTTATCACAAACACTACCATTGCTGGTCCAATCCCAATTATTACAGATCTTCTTACAAACATCAAAAACCGCGTTTAATTTGACGTGAGACTCAAGAATAGCGCATACCTGAATATTATTATCTTGTATTACCTTACGAACCTCTTTTTGTTTAAGAGGGCGGTTCAACCCTCTTATATTCCAAGTGGCGATGGTACCCATTAAACACCCAATTCACCGGGTGTGCTTGCACCCTCAGAAAAAATATCCGCTTTCATAGCTTTAGCCACATCCGTAACCAACTCCTCCACATCATCATCATCTTCATCACTTTCCGACTCGTCCGCCAACTTACCAAACCTGTTACTGGTTTGGACAGTATGATTTTCCTTTAACTGGACCCCCTTAGCCATGGAAGTTGTAGGTTTACCCACAGGATAATTATTGTCTTGTTCTTGAGCGGATGGTTTATTTATAGTTTGTGGCACAGCAGGTTTAACCACCGGTCGGTAGACAAGATTATGTTTCTTGATTTGCGTATTAACTTTTTTCTTTCCCTTCACCCTCTGGAAACCATCATCATTAGTGACTTTCGTTTGTTCGTCATTTAACTTTCTATCGTGAACTTGTTTCGGGCACTGGGCGTTCGAATGGCCAAACACCTCACATAAAGAACATCTGGGGGGCTCCCAATCATATTCAACTTTAATCTCCGAGATCTTATTTGTCTCCCCCCACGTATCCGGAACAGCAACAACA
Source organism: Bidens hawaiensis (assembly GCF_021521415.1). NCBI lineage: Eukaryota > Viridiplantae > Streptophyta > Magnoliopsida > Asterales > Asteraceae > Bidens > Bidens hawaiensis. Next base: position 4,752 of record NW_027505122.1, read on the forward strand.
AGCTTCCTTTTAATCTCCTGATTTGCATGGAGCTCAACCTGTACTCTAGCAAAACTACTTCTTCCCCACGATTCCTTACACATATTAGCAGTATAAGAGTCCATACTTATCGGATCCCCAATTCTTGACGCGAGCATACTTAGACCCTCCTCAGTAAAGGCACCCAGGGGAATGTTTTGTAATTTGACCCAAACCGAAACAGACCGTACATCCTCCTTCTCCAAATCTGACTCCATAGTCCAAATTTGGAGAATAATGGGAACATTAGATTACTTGAGTTTGAATTTGGTGGAAATCTTTGGCTGCACACTTTTCCCCCTTCTCTCTCCTCACTTAATGTTTTATTTATTCCAAGACATGCAATAGAGGTGGTTGGTTTAATTAAATAGTGCATTGATAACTCACAACCTAGACTCTCTTACTCTCATACACAAGTTGCAAGTAAACCTTTCTTCTTTCTCTCTCTGGATTTTGGCCAAGGAAAGAAATATCAAGGAAGAGTTTTCCAAGGGTAAATCCTAGCAAAATCAAGGTGTTTGTTGGAAGCTTGAAGGGTATACAAGCTTGAGGTTCTTCTATCTTGGAGACTCGCCCTTCATATCATCATCTCCTTCATTTTCTTGGACTCTTGAAGGTAGTATGCTATGAACACCCTATGGTTGTTTATATTGGTAAGCATGCAAATTCGTATATGGATCCGTGGCTTGGGTTTTGCATATAAAATCGGTTTTATATATTCATCAAATTAACAAGATTTAAAACTTATTTTTCCAATGCGTTTTTCATATAAATGGGTTTATATGACTTTGGTAATCTTGTTAAAAACCAACAAACACAACACATAACATACACAAGGTCGTGGCTAGGTTATGAACATCCAAACAATCAGGTCAACGTTTAACCAGAATGGTTCCCCTTTGACCCCTTTATGATTTCGGCCAGAAACCTAAACTGAGTGTTTTCGACCAAGTGACCTAAATGTTTAGTTCTCGGCCAGGTTCTTGGCCAAGACCGAGAACTTGGAGTTCTTGGCCAAAACGAGTTTTCGGTCAACCGAAAATGGGGTCTGAGCTGTTTTCGGCCAGAGCTGAATATACTGATTTTGTCCAAACAAAATTGAAAGAACAACCAAGAGGCCAAGGATTGTGACTAGAGCTGAGAGGGAAGAGGCTTAGAAAAAGACAAAGAGGGAGGATGACCACTTGAAACTCCTTGATAGATTAATGGAAGCTAGATGGAGAACTGGAGAAACCAAAGCATGAGCAGAAAACAAAAGCTCGTCTTATACAAATCTAAAAAGGAAAAGAATGATCAAGAAAAGGCTGAATCTTCAAAAGCTTCCAAGGTTCCTCCATTTGTGTTTGTGAAACAGGAACCAATTGAACACCCTGAGCCATGGGAAGATGAGAACAAAATCAAGACCCTTAAAGGGTTGATGCTTAGTAAGGGTATGGCTAAAGGGGTGTTTGACAATCTTAGCAAAGACCAACTGAAAAATTTATTTTATACAGAGAAAGATGAATAGGAGCAACTAGAGGCTGAAAAAAGGACCTCAAGAACTATGAATGTGGACCTAGGGGAGAAATATTTATCCATGCAGGTCAACTAGGTGATGAAGAGGTGATGGGCCTGATCACTAAACTTTCTAAAGAAAGAGGAGAAAACCTTCTTGATCTGATGATGATGCCAAGGAAATAGTAACTGCTATGTTTTAAAAGAGATTTGAGCATGTGAGGGCCATTGTTCCTAAGAAGAAACCTACTTCTAGGCCCTTAGCTGTAAGTGTCCCAATTCCCACCACTAGAGCCGCTCACCAAAGACAACAAAGGTCACCTTCTGATGTGGACCTACCAAAGAGAATGTTCTTTGATTCTCAGACTGAAACTCTTAAAATAATCATGTCTAGTGGTGAGTTGAAGGAAGTGATATTCAGATATAATTTCTTGCAGTTCAAGAGGGAGCAGCTGGCTAAGATGGCAACTATGAATCTGTATGACAATTATGACAGACATAGATTTGCTGGGAGAAAAAGAAACAATTTATCTAAACATCTCAAAGACAATGCTACAAAGGGGTTCCCCATGCTTAACAAAAAGAGGAAATGGGAACTCTCTCAGTTTGAAAGAAACAAGAGGTTAAAGAAGATGAGGGAGATCAAGTACACTGAAGAGACATTCAAAGAAAAGAACAAAAGCAAGAACCCTCTTGCCACTATGACGGAATGTATCAATATGAGACGGCAGAAGACAAGGCCAAACTATGAAGTCCAGAGAAATGGAAGGATTACAAGCATTGACATTGATGATAAAGATGGATCCTTCATTCTCAGAAATTCTGATGGATGGGACTTGGGCATCATAAAGAAGGATACTGATATGGAATACCTGCATGTGGAAGATCTCAATGACATTATCATTTGGACTATTCCCGCTGATCATCCAAACCACACGCAGTTATTCATCTTCAAGGAACGCAAGTGTCAAGTTTTTTTTTTTTTTTTTTTTTTTGGGTAAAAGGGGGTTACCCAGGCTATATTAAAATTAAAAACTGGCGTAATGACAGAGTATCAAAACGGCAACAAAAAAACACAACCACAAACTAGACGAGAGGCATACCACTCGCTAGTCCAAAACACACTAAACACAGCCCATAAAACTACAAGAAAACCAAATAAACATTAGACTTCCAACGTAGCATTAGGCAGCTTCCAAACTTCCATCCACTTCCTTGAGCCCGAACGTAACCGACTCGAGAGAAGTTTCAATCTGACAATGCCCACTACCGCTTCAATGATCTGATTGCAATCCCTCTTTTGATTTTTGAATAGTCTTAAATTCCTTTCCTGCCAAATCAAGTAGCAACACGCAGCTAAAACAAGTTTAGCAGTAACCACATCCGCCGCTTTACAAGAAGTAAGAGACTCGTATTTCACCAAGATATCCCCCCAAAAATCAGAATAGGACTCAATCTTAGCAAAATCACAAACACCTTTCCAGACTTTAAGCGAAAACGAGCATCGAAAGAATAGATGATCATGAGAATCGGGTTGAGAATCACAAAACGGACATACCTGGCTGACATCAGTTCGGGTCTCCCAATACCTCACCTTATCCTGAGTTTTTAATCGATTCTTAATGATCAGCCACAATAAAAATGCATGCTTTGGAATACAGTTAGGATACCATACAACATTACACCAAGTGACCTTGCGATCCTTAGTTCGAAAAGCATGCCAAATATCCTTAACAGAAAACTGAACAAACTTTCCATTCAAATCTTTGATCCAAACTTCATCATCTTTATGATTTTGAATTGAAGGAAACTGCACTGAATGAAAAATAGAATTCCATTCAACCGGCCACCTCCAAAAACCCTCTTCAACCAAATTTGAAACTTTGTCAGATAACGAAAAACCCTCCCGATGGATTGATCTAGTAGAAACCATATCAATCAGAGGACGCATAGCACACCAGTTATCATACCAGACATAAGTAGATTCACCGTTCCCTATTCGAAACCAGAAAAATTGTCTCACCATTTGCCGAATATGTAAGAGGTTTCTCCAAGTCCAAGACATATTACCGCAAGTGTCAAGTTGGCTAGAAGACAAGAAGCCTCAAGCTCAAGAAGATAAAGATTATGTTTCTAGCTTAGATTTACTTTGTAATGTCCATGGGACAGAGTTTCCATCTTGTAATACTTCTTGATTATGATATGTAAAAGTACTTCTGAAATTTGATGTGTATTTTGCCTAAGTGTATGTAACCATAGAGGTGTTTTGGTACAGCTGAGGTGTTCCAATCTAGGGGAGATTGTTGGGTCGAATATTTGACAAGAAATGACATAAGAGAGATTGGAATCTTCTCAACACTATCTGAAAATGGCTAAGTATGGATACCGTGCACACTTAGGCCTCCGAGCAAGCTTTTACTTATCCTAGAAAGGTAATTTGCCTTTCAGGTAAGGTTATCTTCTAGAATTCCTCTTAAGTGTCAATCCGAGCAGGGTTCACTTTGTCTAGCAAGGTTGTTCTTCAAGTCAAGCATGGTTTGTTTCCTAGCAAATCCTTGTCTAAACCAAGTTAATGAAACCAAGTACTTTGGAAGATCTAACAAGGTTTACTTAATAAACAGTGGTCCCAGCAAGCTTGAAGTAAGTTGATAAGGAAATGTCTTAAGGACTTATTCTAGCAAGGTTCAACTCAGAGCAAGAAACAGTGCTACCATCACAATCTGGTTTGTTAAATAAGTTAAGTATTAACAAAGAGTTGAAGGGATTTCTGAAGAAGAAATTTGCTCGTAGGATAATATCAAGCAAAGTTTGCTATGGTCAAGAGGATTGAAGTCTGCTAGGTGAACATTTTCTTAGGAAAATATTCCACGTAAAATCTACCAGGAGAACTGTTCCCCGGCACACTTTGGTTACCAGGTCTGCTCGAAGAAGACTAAAGCTGCAAAGCTTACCCGAAGACTTGTGTTACACTTAGAATCTTTTTGTAATATGATTTTATGAGTATGTATCATTGATTAGGGTTTCTAGAAGGAATGACTGCTGTCAGGGCAGGCCTATAAAAGGAATAATTTAGGGCACGCCTTGACAGCAGACCACACAACCTGAGACATGATAAAACACCTGATATTATTCCAAAAATTGATTGTGACGGCTGTCTTTATCACGTACGGATAAATCAATCTATTCTAAACCCGGATAAATCGTTTGTATTAATTAATAAAGTTATAGCACGATTTATTGAATAAATATTTCGATGTGATTTGAGTATGTTTGCGATTAGGACGGTTATTGATTGATCGATTGAACTCTACAGTTATTATTATTTTGAAAGCATCAATATTAGGTAAAATAAGTAAATATGAGTTGAAATAATTATATGTTCAATTAAATAATATTTAACTAAATGTAACGCAATTATAAATGTGTATATATATAAATATAACTCGTAGTATACTATATAATCTAAGACAAACGTAAAAAAATATATATATTTGTCATACAATATACATCTTGAAATCTTTAACGATAACCTAAATTTATAAATATAACTAATACGTTTAAAATATGTTGATTATAATTTTTTGTTTAAAGACTAATACATAATATATATATATATAAGAAATTGATAAAACGGATTACGACGAGAAACGTCAATAATGATATTCGAATTTTAATGAAGTAAAGTTTGTTTTTATTATTATAATATCTATAGTAGTTACATATATATATACACACACACAAACATACGTAAACGAAAGCTCTTAACGAGATTGATTGACAAGAAACATTATTTTACTGATGTCGGTTTGATAAAAGTACATTTATGTTATATCTACTATTAATTATAATTAGCTAAAAAATCCTTTAAATACCAAAAAGAAAATGAATGATAAAAACTGGGCTGGGGGAAGCTCGAACCCGCGCCCCCAGCCGGTTTGAACCTTAGAACACACACATCATTAACCAACTGCGTTGGGACTTCTTATTGTTTAAATTTTATAATAATAAATTAAGTGCAGTAGCCCAGAAAAACCCCCAAAACCTATGAACCTTAATTCATGAATCGATTAATCCATTGCATGTTGGTTGAATTAAGTTTAGGGCTTTTGATTAATGGTTAAAACGAATTCAAAACATATTTTGATTACCTCATATGATGATTAATTGATAGCTAAAATATCCAAGAGAGGCCCGGCTGATAATGAATTAAAAACTGCTGCTACGGACAACAATAGATCAATAGCATCCACAGTTTGGTTCGCGAGACTGGTAGCAAGGAATACACGAGTTTAATTGCTTTATTGTCGTCTATTACTAATATAACGAGATCCAAATAGTGTCGGCAATTGATAATTATGTATAATGAATCAAATTGGTCAAATTAACTTAATTAAACTGTCGGTTAGGCCGAAACTGTAGGAATCGATCTGCCCTGGACACATATTAGAGTTGATGTGGCTAGTACGTTATGATCCAAGTCGGGTCATACCCAATAACAAGCTAGACAAACACCATGATATTTGTTTAAGATATGATCTAAAAAATAAATATCAACACTTATAATATTTAGAAATGGGTTTCTAGATATTTGCACTTGTATAACATATATATTATATGATTAATTTATATTTTGAGAGAAATTACTTTATGTTGTTGTTTAAGTTGGTTAAATAACAAACATAAAAGACATATTACAGTATACATGTACCTTGCTATGCTATGTTGCATATAACATACATAAGTAACAAATAAATAAAAATGGGATTTGAATTTTGAGGGGGGAAACCAAAGGGAGCCCCCCCCCCCCCACTTTCCCTTCTCTCTCTCATCTCTTTATTAGTTTGTTATATACTAGGACATGCAAGAATTATTGTTGGTTGAAGAGTTATTATTCAACAGCACTTTCTCTCTCACACACACAAGAAGCAAAACTCTTTCTTTCTCTTCCATTTTCGGCCAAGGAAGAAGTAGAAGGAGGTTTTTCAAAGAACAAATCCTAGCAAACAAGGTGTTTGTTGAAGGCATGGAAGGGTATACAAGCTTGAGGCTCTCCTCCATTGAAGGCTAGCCGTTCAAACCGTCATCTCCTTCACTTTCTTGCATCTTGAAAGGTTGTATTACATAAACCCCCTAAGTTTGTTGGTTTGGTAAGAATGTAAATTCGTATATGGATCCGGGGCTTGGGTTTTACATATAAAATGGGTTTTATATTAATCTATGTAATAAGAATTAAAATTAATTAATCCGCTACATTTTTCATATAAATGGGTTTACATGACTTTGATAATCTAGTTAAACCCAAACAATGGCATCAAGAGCCGCTTATACGTTTACATGCTTCAATAGATCTAAAAAATTTTGGAGTTTTATGGTGTGGTTCACCATATGGCCGAAATTTTGGGGCTTTTGTTTACCCCTTGGATCTTCAAGATTATACTTTACATGCATGTGATAATCTTTAAGAATTAAGTCATTTGGATGATTGGTTGTTTTGTTTGGACAAAACCCGAAACTTTCAGTTTTCTTATCCTTGGCCGAAAGTTTGAGGTTAAAAGGGGAACCATTTTAGACATGTAATACTTGCATATTTGAGTGTGCATTTAGATGTTCATAACCTAGCCAAGACCTTGTGTTTGGATGTGTGTTTGTGTTGTGATTTGTTTAATATTCAATTTGGTTGTAATATTCTTTTATTTGGTTTGTAATATATTTATTCATTTCATATTTGTTTGTAATAATAAGTAGATTAGTTGTATTTCTTTTACTATAGAAAAATGTATTAGGATATTTTATTTTATTTTTTTGTAAAAGAAGAAGCATCAAAAGTAAGGGTTTTTGGTTTTGGGCCTTAATGGACCTCATAGTCCAAGATAGGATTCTAGCCCAAAGACCAAAGCCCAAACTTGGAGGCCCAAGGAAGCTAGGAGCTAAATTTGGAGCCTAAAAGGAAGCCCAAATGAAGTGGAGAAGTCACAACACAAAAGTGGGAACTTGAGGCATTTGGATGCGGAGTCAAGTGGGAGTTCACCGACACATGCCTTTGTTCACTTGGACAGAACTTTGTTCACATGGACATGCCTTTGTGCATTTGGTCCCTAGGAGAGACTTTTGGCACACTTGTTTCGGTCAACAAGTGTGGCCAATATTAGGAGGCTATGCTTATGAACTTGTGGTTGTTTATTTATGCTTGCATGGTTGATTTACATATATAGTTTTATCTTATTTGGATAAGGGTAATTAACAAACTTAACATCAACAACTTGCATAAAATTGGTTTTATTAAAGGTTAATGATTTCAAAATAAAATGGGTTTTATTAAAATGAACTTTTAAAATTGGTTTTCAAACAAAGTACCATACATTTAAATGCATGCAAATGCAAGGTATACAAATAGTTTTCCAATCTAGAATTTAGAAAACTTAAATCCCTTTTAAAACAAATGTAACACCATCCTTTTATACAACACTCGAATCACTTGGGAACTCGATGTGGGATAAAGGTCGCCTAACCACATTGGATAAAAATTTTGAGTTTGAGGTGGGTTTGACATATTTGTGGGATAAAGGCCACCTAACCACTTGTATGTCAAATTCACATGTGTGTGTAAGTAGGGCGACTTGATTTGGAAACCATGTGAATAGGGTCACCGAAGCATGGCGTACAAAGGTGTTGATGGGATTAAACATGCCAACTAAACATATGAAGTTTAACCGATCCCATAAAACTAGAAGTTGCAAAGGGTTGCAATCGTCAAACGTTGACTACCTTGTTAATTCAATAGTAGGATAAAGGTCACCTAACTACTATGTGAATGTAACGTTGGGTTCTAGATTTTTATCATTAATTGTCTTGAAGACATAAAGGGTATTAAAGATTAAAATTAGTTTAATGATATCAAAAATACTAAAATTGAGCTTTGTTAAATTATGTAGATGTCTGCAATCAACAATCCACCTAACGCAATTATCCCACTCGTGCATAACCTATCACTAAGAGCTATACTTGATAAGGATCGTCTTAACTATAACAATTTTATGGATTGGTATCGAAATTTGAGAATTTTTCTCAAACAAGAAAAGAAATCCTACATATTGGACAATCCTATTCCTGATGAACCAAACATTGACGATTTGGATGCCGATAACGATTGGTTGAAATACACCGAGGATTCAGTGCAAGTTTCTTGCCTCATGTTGGGAACTATGATTCCCGATATTCAAAAGGATTTTGAACATCATGGGGCATATGACATGATCACCCAACTTAAGGAAATGTTCCTTACTCAAGCTAGGGTGGAACGCTTCGAAACGGTTTTAGTGCTTCATGCATGTCATATGGAAGAAACTCAATGGGTTTCATCTTATGTGCTTAAGATGAAAAGCCACATTGATTGACTCGAACGGCTAAATTGTCCTGTCTCAAAAGAGTTAGCCACTGATATGATCCTTAATGGCCTAACTAAAAGGTTTGAGTCTTTTGTCATGAACTACAACATGAATGTATGGGACAAGATCATTGGTGAGCTTCACGCAGTGCTCAAAACGGCCGAAACGGGAATGGGTTAAAAGGTTTTACCGGTTCTCACGATCAATGAAGGTGGCAATAAGAAGAGGCATCACCCGGATCCTAAGGCAAAGGTTGTCAAAGGTAAGGGACACATCAAGGGTAAGTTCAAAGGAAAGGCTAAAGAGGAACCAACCAAACCAAAGGAAAAGAAGGTAAAGGTTAGCTCGGAGGACCCGTGCTTTGGTTGTGGTGAGAAAGGACATTAGATGAGGAATTGTCCAACCTATCTCAAAGAGTTGAAAGCAAAGAGGGATGTGGGGCAAACCTCGGGTACAACTTTCATTATCCATATTGATCTCAATGTTATTTCTTCTAACACATGGGTATTGGATACCTGATGTGGAACTCATATCTGCAGTTTGTTGCAGGAGTTCAAAAGAAATAAGCATTTCAAGAAAGGAGATACAAGTCTCTTCATGGGAAACGGAGCAAAGGTTGATGTCGAAGCCCAAGGAGACTATATTTTGAAGCTTCCAAATGGTTTGGAAGTTGTTTTGAAAAACATTTTGTATGCCCCTAGTTGGACTAGGAACATTATCTCTGTTTCTCTTTTAAGACAATATGGTTATGATTTGAAGTTTGTAGACAATGGTATTTGTGTTTTCATGAATGGTGTCTTTTATTTTAAAGCGATTCCGTCTAATGGCATTTATGAATTGGTTCATTATAACACATCCTTTGATAACACGTTGTACCAATCAAACACCAAGAAACTCAAAATGGATTTGAGTAAGACTTATCTTTGGCATTGTCGCCTTGGTTACATAAACAAGGGTCGGATACATACACTTCAAAAGAATGGTCTTTTGGAATCAAATGAAGATTCATTTGATAAGTGCGAATCTTGTTTACAAGGTTTGATGACCAAGGAACCCTTTAGTGGAACTAATGAAAGGGCAAAAGACTTATTAGGTATCATAAATTCGGATGTATGTGGTCCTTTTAAGGCAATACAAGGAATGGTGAAAGATACTTCATTACCTTTATCGATGATTATAGTTGTTATGGGTATGTGTACTTGTTAAGACAAAAAGATGAAGCCTTTGAAATGTTCAAAGTCTTTCAAAATGAAGTAGAAAAGTAACTCAATAAAACCATCAAAGTACTTCGTTCGGATAGAGGAGGTGAATACCTTAGTGATGCTTTTCTAGATCATCTTAGGAGTTGTGGAATCATCTCACAACTCACTCCACCCGGAACACCACAACATAATGGTGTGTCCGAAAGGTGGAATCGAACTCTATTGGATATGGTTCGATCTATGATGGCTAGAAGCACATTGCCTCTATCATTTTGGGGTTTCGCATTGCTCTCCGCAGCCCGTATTCTAAATATGGCACCAACCAAGAAAGTGGGCAAGACACCTTTTGAAATATGGCATGGAAGGGTTCCATCATTATCATATTTAAAGGTATGGGGTTGTGAGGCTTATGTTAAGCACAACACCCAAAACAAACTTGAAAGCCGATCCACTAAGTGTATCTTTGTAGGATATCCCAAAGACTCTATGGGATATTATTTCTACAACCCAACCGAGCAAAAGTTGTTCATTGCTCGAAAGGTCGAGTTCTTGGAAACTAAGTTCCTTATGGAAGGAACTAGTAGAACGGTGGAAATCAATGAGGATCAAGAACCACAAGCCGATAGACGTTTGGTTGATACTAGCACTCAACAAGAGGTTGTCGAAAATGATCAAATGGTTGATCAAGACACACAAAACGTTCAAAAATCTGGTAGAATTAGTAATCCACCCGAAAGATGTGGATTTTTCATGGATGGATGTTATGTGGTAGATGCGGATAAACCCACCACTTACCACGATGCAATGTCGCAATCCGATTGTGACAAATGGCTTGAAGTTATGAACGTTGAGATGCAATCCATGCATGACAACCAAGTATGGGATTTGGTTGTACCACATTAACTCCAAACCGGTTGGAAGTAAGTGAGTTTCAAAAGGAAAAACCGATATGCATGGAAACTTGGATACTTATAAAGACAGACTTTTAGCAAAAGGTTTTACTCAAACTTAATGGGTTGATTATGATGAGACCTTTTCGCCCATGGCAATGGTCTATTAGGATATTATTTGCCATAGCCGCAATGGGTTGACTATGAAATTTGGCAAATGGATATCAAAACCGCTTTTATAAATGGACATCTTCAAGAAGATGTCTATATGGTTCAGCCCGAAGGTTTTGTCGATCCACAACATCCTAATAAAATATGCAAGTTAAAGAAATCAATCTATGGATTGAACTAAGCATCTAGAAGTTGGAATCGCCATTTTGATGATGAAGTTAAGAAATTTGAATTCATCAAAAACGCTGATGAGGCTTGTGTGTATAAGAAAGCTAGTGGGAGCATCATTACCTTTTTGGTATTATATGTCGATGACATACTACTATTTGGAAATGACATTCCAGCCATAGAAGGTGTAAAAACCTGGCTTGGAAGTTGTTTTTCCATAAAGGATCTTGGTGAAGCCGCCTATATTCTGGGAATAAGGATCTATAGGTATATCAAGGTGGTTGATAAGTTTAAATCAAAGTGCATACATTGACGAAATCTTGAAAAGGTTCAAGATGGACAACTCTAAGAAAGGTTTGGTTTCTATTCAAAGAGGAACAATATTGAGTGCTTCTCAATGTCCAAGCTCAAAGGATGAGCAAGACAAAATGAATGGAATTCCATATGCATCTGCTATAGGTTCCATCATGTATGCCATGATATGCACTAGACCGGATGTGTCATACGCTTTGCATAACAATTAGATACCAACAAAATTCGGGAACAAGCCATTGGATGGCGGTTAAGAGCATATTGATATACCTTAGGATGACTAAGGATATGTTTCTAATATATGGCTCTGGTGAGGAGGAACTCGTTGTAAAGGGTTACACGGATGCGAGTTTCCAAACTGATCGAGATGATTCTCGATCACAATCGGGCTATGTTTTCGTTATGAATGGTGGGGCTGTCTCTTGGAAGAGCGCAAAACAAGAAGTGGTAGCATTGTCCACCACTAAATCGGAATACATCGCCACCTCATTGGCAGCTCAAGAAGCTGCGTGGATAAGAAAGTTCATTGCCGATCTAAGGGTGGTCCATACCATTCGGGCCCCTCTAGAGATCTTTTGTGACAATGAGGGTGCGATTGCTCAAATCAAGGAACCTCGTGCACATAAAAAGACAAGGCACATTGAGCGGAGATTCAACTACATAAGGGATGAAGTTGAAAAGGGAAAGATATGTATTCGCAAATTTCACACCGATCAAAACATTGCGGATCCACTCACGAAGCTCCTTGAAAGGCCGAAGCACGAGGGTCATACTTGCGCCTTAAGACTTCGATATTCTAGTGATTGGATTTGATCTATTTTGTATTTGGATATCGGAACAATTGTTATTTTGACTCATTCATATGATTATGGTTTATGATTATGACTTTTGAGTTATGTTCCATTTTAGCATGTTTAAATCCGTGAATAAGTTAATTATTATAAATGTCCGTAGTCGTTCATATTTGTGGGAACAAATATGAAGGTAAGACTATTTTGAACTTGGATTGGTGGATATTCATAAGGTATAGAGCAAGGGTTTGCTGCCAAGGTTCATAGATATTTATAGGATATAAATATTGGACTGACCCGCCCTCAAATGTTACTGAATGGAATCCTTGTGATTTGTGGTCATAAGTAAATTTGAGTAAAGGAGAATATCATAGTATCATTCAACCTGAGGTACATATTGGGTCTAGATATTCACCAAATATTATGCTTTGACTCAGTTCTTCGCTGCTCTGAAACATTACAGTACATAAGGCTAAGATTAGGTATGGTACGAGGTGATTGTGAGAGACGTATGCAGTCAATAGGGGATTTGTCCCTCTTATTCGTTGAGAGTGAGATGTCTAAGGCCTGCTAAGTTAAATCAACAAAGAATGATCACTCTGTGTCTTTGGATTTGACATGACATCTGTGACAAAAGGATAAATGATAGATTCACCTAAATCATTTCAAGAAAAGGACTTGAAGGGGATGATGATATTGAATGGCACTTCGTCATACGTATTAGGGGTAGTAAACCGTTGTTAGGCGGTATTTGCTGCTTGCGTCAATCTTCTATGTATCTTGTGCAAGTGGGAGATTGTAGGAATCGGTCTGCCCAAGACACATATTAGAGTTGATGTGGCTAGTACGTTATGATCCATGTTGGGTCATACCCAATAACAAGCTAGACAAACACCATGATATTTGTTTTAGATATGATCTAACAAATAAATATCAACACTTAGAATATTTAGAAATGGGTTTCTAGATATTTGCACTTGTGTAACATATAAATTATATGGTTATTTATATTTTGAGAGAAAGTACTTTATGTTGTTTAAGTTGGTTAAATAACAAACATAAAAGACATATTACAATATACATGTACCTTGCTATGCTATGTTGCAAATAACATACATAAGTAACAAATAAATAAAAATGGGATTTGAAATTTGAGGGGGAAACCAAAGGGAGTCCCCCCCACTTTTACCTCCTCTCTCTCATCTCTTTATTAGTTTGTTATTGTCACACCCCGACTAGGTAGTTGCGGAAGCATAATACGGGAGTATAACAGATACTACTGGTATCAACCACGTTGTTTATAAAGAAATTCAACAAACTAATTTACATCATATTACATGGGTTGGTACTATGCTTACAAACTAGATGAAAATCACATAACCAGTTCACGAGCTTCTTATTCAATACTATGTATTTACGTCTATTCACAGCTATTCAACTTCACTTCTAACACCAAGCACGTAAGCAATTCATTCCAACTTCGGTTTACCTGAAAAGCATGTTAAAACGGGTCAACTACGTCTAGTTGGTGAGTTTCAAGTTTCACGAGTACAGACAAAATCAGTATACAAGTTAGTAAAATTCACAGTGCGTATGTATATAAGTATATATGTGCATGATGTATAAGCCACAAGTGAAACCAAGACAGCTCGCACGCATGGTCACCCTTGCCCATGTACTCCCGTTGGCATTTAACAGCCACTTTGCCCCAAGTATGTACTATGTCTAACGCCACATAGCAGAATGTAATAAGTTTAAATGACAATGTGCAACTGGGTTAACATGTTCCGGCATACCCTTCCGGCCCTGTCAGTTGGGTTTGTCAAACCGATAGTACTATACACACGTCACCGGCACAAAGTTAATCACTTGTGTTTGTGGGGGCTTTCAGGTGTTAGTACTTAGATAATTCACATCATCACACGTTTTCAAGTATATAAGTATATGTAAACATGCTTTCCACCCCAAAAGTTCGTAAAACAGTTTAGAAAATGGGGTCGTGAAACTCACCTTATCGTAGTTCAAGCTGGTAATATGTATCAGTAAGTAATGTTCCTCGATTATAGCTTGACTCCTATAACCGGTATCGTACTGTTAATACTAGTACAATGTTTAAGCTGAATCGGGATGTATAACTAGTTTGGGTATAGCTGTTAAGCCCAGAACATGACCATAGTCTTAGATTGTGATGTTGTACACTATGAAATGTTCAAAACCAGATTTGAATCAGTTTTACCATTTTCCGAGCCTAGCCAATTTAATCGTTTATGCGTTTCGGGATTAGGTAAGATAACATAAACTTAAGTAAACATATTGATTGATAAAATGATTTAATATATAAAAGAATTTTAAGGTTTCGGTATCTGGATTGATCACAGGGTTCATTTTCGTTTTCACACAGGTTTGATTATACAAAACGCGTACAATTCACCCCATTTGTCCGGAATTCTCGTAAAAAGTTCGTTTTTATCAAATTCATTAGAAACTATGATATTTGACCACTTTTGATATTTTGACATACCAGTCAGTTCGTTAAACATAAAACTGCCGGTTTTGTTAAAACAATATATTGTTTAAATCTTTGATTAATCATAACTAATTATGCACTTATATATAAATTATGGAAAGTTTTGTAAAAATAAATTAAAATATGGAGATTTTTATACAATTACTTTCAGAAATTTTATAATTAATTATATATTTATAAAAATTCATTTAATGTGTTATAATTAAGTAATGAATAGCCCGTTTATACCAAACGACATCTGAAAAATCCGATAATTTTTCCAAGTGGTCTCAATATCATCACATAGCCCCTGCAAAATCTCCAGAATCTAACTCTTTGGCCAAAATACCTTTTTACGCGTTTTTCGGCTATTAAAACTCGATTAAAACACAACTGCACAAAAAATATTTAGACAACTCAAAATGTTTCCAAATGTTTCCAGTGATCTTAAAATAACATCTTTGGTTTCCAAACCAAATTTCATAATTTTTCATGAAGTTTACCTATTTTTCCCGAATAAACGCTAATAAACGGTAATAAATTCGCCAAATATTCTCCGTTTATCGAAAAATTACCAAATTTGAACAGGGACTCACTTATCTGATCCCTAATGTCCCAGAAAAGTTTCATAACCTAAAAACAAGCACGTCATAATCGAAGCACTAACAGCCCCTAAACGAGTTAACCGGTAATACCTTGTCGGTTTTCGGTAGATTTTGATGGTTTTAACGACTCTCCAGGTCTTGGGTCACAAACTCAGTGTATCTAAATATCATATAACATCAAACCAAGCATAAATCATCCATAGAACAACCTTGTTAATTAGGGTTTCGGTTTTGGTTTCAAACCGAACTTTTGAACCGTAAAAATGTCGTATTCATGTTCTAATCCGTGTTATTGGTCAAACATCTATATGTTTCTGCTTTGTAAACATGTTTAACATCAAAACATGATTTTTGTTGATTTTTATGGTTTTTGGATGCTTAAACATGTTTAAAATTAATCAAGACTTAATTTTCCATATTTAAACTTTGTTAATCAAGCAAAAATCTTATGAGAATTGATTGTTACCTTGAGGTTTTTGGGTGCAAGGATGAAGAACACAGCAGGAAATTCAGTTGGTTTGCAAAAGTTTGTGCAAAATATCTTGGTGAAGCTTATTAAATAAGCTAAAACAAAAGGGGCCCCTCCCCCACACACTTAACTTGTGGTCGGACCATTAAGGGGGGCCCATTGGGCCTCTTTTTGGCCCATTTGTGCCTCGGTTTTTGTGCCACGTTTAAATCTCGGTCCAAATTTAGTTCGGGTTCGGTTTTTCGCAAGAAAACTAGTTAGAGTGCGAAAAACAACGCGAAAACGAGTGTTTTTCAGCCCATTTTTGTAAAATAAGAAAAACGTAATGAATCGTTGTAAAAATTCAAAATATTTTCACGGATTGCTTAGAACATGTCATATAAGTGTTTTATGAATCTTTTTTGGCTTGAAGGATGCTACAATGCTCGTTTTGATGTTAACGATTACGTTTAAGGTCATAGCGTATCGATAAACGAAACCTTTTTCGTTTAAATAGTTTTAAAGGTACTGGGGCCTAAATATCAATATGTTAGCCTCTATAATATATGTATAACTCATGTATGACCCCTCGGAATATATTCGGGTCATAATCGGCATCGGTCGGTTACTCGTTTAATCGCTACGAATTAACCGATTTATCGTTTACTCGCTACGTAATGAATAAGGTATACCTCGTTTTGTCACAAATGTCACAGTTATTTACTAGGACATGCAAGAATTATTGTTGGTTGAAGTGTTATTATTCAACAGCACTTTCTCTCTCTCACACACACAAGAAGCAAAACTCTTTCTTTCTCTTCCATTTTCGGCCAAGGAAGAACAAGAAGGAGGTTTTCTAAAAACAAATCCTAGCATACAAGGTGTTTTTTGAAGGCTTGGAAGTGTATACAAGCTTGAGGCTCTTATCCATTGAAGGCTCGCAGTTCAAACCGTCATCTCCTTCACTTTCCTGCATCTTGAAAGGTTATATTACATAAACCCCCTATGGTTGTTGGTTTGGTAAGCATGTAAATTCGTATATGGATCCGGGGCTTGGGTTTTACATATAAAATGAGTTTTATATTAATCTATGTAACAAGATTTAAAACTAATTAATCCGCTGCGTTTTTCATATAAATGGGTTTATATGACTTTGATAATTTTGTTAAAACCCAACACCCACGTGTAAAGGATGCATTGGAAATGAGGATTTTGATGAGAGAGAAAGTGATGAAGACATAGTGGTTGAAGCAGAGGTTTGTTAAGTGGCCATTGGTAGTAATATAGGTAGAAAAGGTTGAAAACTAATGGGAAATATTCTGGATTAAAGCACCAATGGCCCCACGATGGGCGCCAAATTGTTTTGGTCAAAAATCGGTTTAAGGATAATGTAACTAAATTTGTATAGTGAGGTCTAGTGCTTGTATAACAATGGTAATTACGAAAACGAAATAATGAGGAACCCAAGGATTTGTTACGAGGAAAATCCCTTGATCTTAATATATGGGTGATGACAATTGTCGATCACCAATATATTAATCAAGAAAATAAGGTTACAATGGTGGAGCTTAAGATCGGTTACAATAAAGCTTGACAGAACCGAGCCCCGGTGCGGAAGCGTGTCGAACGGTGATAAACGAGCTCGGTTCATGGATCGAATCATAACACGTATTCACTCTTGAATGATAATAATGGACGGATGTGGAGAGTTCGTTTCGATTAACAATAATCAATAAAGTAGGATGAACAATTGTATGTAATCGAAACACAATAAATAGATGTAGTAGTATGATTTCATTAACTGAATGATTGTCATGAAGAACACTCATACATACATTCATACATACAAAGGAACGGCCACCCGGGGAGATCTCTTCCCCGGGGGCAAACTCTCCTAATACAATAATAAATCTCACAATGCACACATGACCTAAACAAATGACCTAAATCATCTATTTATACCAGTCTTGTGCCTTGGTCTTCACTCCACCGCCACTTGGATAAGACCAAAGGAATAAAATATAATATAATATTTCACCCGTCAAATGCTTCAATTACTCATTATAATATCTTGTTGTCTTTCTTTAATTTCTTATTATAAACGAGTAACGGTTCGATGCGTCGGTCTAAAATATAATACCCAACAATCTCCCCCTTAGGCCGATGCCATCGAATCACTTTCACGATCACCTCATAACCCGATCCCTTTCATAGAAATTCTCCCCCTCACAATAAGAGTCTCCCATTTTTCATTTCAAATCATCTTCTCATTATCTCTTTCGGATATAGTTGTATAGGCATAAGATCGAGGATTCAAACTTCAATGATCAACTACGAGTTAATCCAAAACCGCAAAAGGAAATAAACTAAAAAATTTTCCTTAAAGTGAGTCTTTCACTTGATTCGACCAAAATATGCAATGAAATTCCATATAATTTTTCTCCCCCAATTTCGTTGCAATGTCATAAACGAATGTGTCTTTAAATCAAGTGCGGGTGAACATCTTCAATTCAAACAATCTTGACCATCCCTATCAAGTATTGTTGATAAATATTCAAAATAAACGCATTAAAAGATACCTTTTGTGGTTGAAAGTTGACATTTGACATGGTCAACTCTTGAAATGATCCGGATAAATCAACCATCTTGTTCTTGTAATCACATTGTTGAAGTTGTGAAACAATTTTTGCTCAATAATCTTCAAAAATGACCAAAATACCCCTCGTTGACCCAACACAGTCAACGGCCGACTTGACCAGAAAAGTCACTTCCGAACGGTCACTCATACTTGGGCAAACATTTTTCATGTAGAACACTTGGTCAGAAAGTCAACCGGTAAGCGAGTATACAATCTTTTCTTTATCTTGGCCCGTTTGACTTTGAAAGTCAACTTTTTGCAACAGAATATATTTCGAACACCGAACATTTGATATTTCCTGCAATAACCTTTGTTTCAGCATCAAACATATGAAAATACCCCTGCTGCATTGCATTAACAGCTTCTACACACTGTTGAAATCTTGTATCAGCACTAAAAATGACCATACAACCCTTGCTGCAACTATTCGTGAAGTTATTAGCAAAGTTGATAGAGAACAGCAGCCCTGTTTACTCGAGACCAGCACACTGTACTAAATGTCCAGTCACAACCATAGCTACTTGGAAATTATCCGAACATTAACTAAAACTACACATCAGCAAAAACATATCAACTCATCAACACACTGTTGTTACTAACTCTAGTTAATCGTTAAGTTTCATATCAGCAACAAAGAGCTCGAGACCAAACTGTCCCGATGTAAAATAGTGCAGCAACAACAGCAAGTTTCAGAACCTTCATATCAGCAATAAAGTGACCATACTGCCCTCTAATATTGCAAAAGCAGCAATTATGAGTGTTCGTTAATAAATAGATCAGCGGCGGAAAATGTTCATTAAAACCTGTTTTATATCAGCAGCTTTCAACCCTACAAGCATCCTCATCTTTTAGTAACTAAATTCATTCAGCTGCAACATCTGATTGCGAATGATAGTTTAAAGTGCAGCAACTAACTCTAACTTCTTCAAATCCAACCAACATCTACTAGTCGATACATATATTAGCAGTAAGAAGTTGCATCATATCAGTAACATTGTACTTATAAATTAGTGAAGCAACAATATTACCCTCTAAAACTACATAATCAGCCCGCACACACCACATAGACCACATTGTACCACTGCTAAAATTATGAAACATCTCAAACAGACTTTGTGCAACAACATGTATATTCTGCATCAATCTTGTTACAGCTGCAAAAAGACTACAATGCCCCTACTGCAGCGGTTCGGGAAAAAATATCAGCAGCAAACTAGTTGAAATGCGTTATTTACCCATGAACAACAATCTCAATCAGCAACTAACTTCGAACACTTATCATCTGTTCATGAATAAGATGCTCAAATACACACATTGAATCTGCCCAGAAATAACCGTGCACTAATGTTCGTGACCTCTTATCATATCAGCTGAAGCAAATCAGCAAACCAAGTACTAGTGAATAGAAAACATCAACTGCAACATCTACTCGTGAATAACCAAATCAGCAGCTACAAATCACATTGATCCCCAATCTGGTCGAGCCGTAATACCATCAACAACTTATTGGACTTGCAGCTGATCAAACACCTGACTAAATAACTCGTGAATTAAATCATAACTGCCCGTCAAGAAAATTCTGAAATAGCAGCGACAACCCGTTTGTATCTGCACTATTCATCAACTACTCGTGTAGGGCTAAAACAAATCCTCCAAATCGTGAAATTAATCATCCAAATTGGTACGAAACACACCATAATCATCATATGAACCGGATCAGTCACCAATTTGCCCTAAGTAACATTAATTATGATTTCCCCAAAACGAACATATGAGCCCTAATTTTTCAGATATGAGTGTAAACACTTTATACATGAAATTGATCGCTTAAATCTCATCAAATCATCTCCAACTCATCATTTTATCATAAATCATTCGATCATTTCATCAAATACTCATAGATGAATAATCTAATATAAACGAACTTACCAAAAATGAACCGAAGATGTAGATTTGGACGAATATGAACGTATAAACGTGAAAACGATGTTGAATCTCTGAACTTATCATCAACTCAAACATCAATTCACATAAATCATCTTCAAGACATCAAATTCCATCCAAATCCCTCAAAAAACTTCAACAAACTTCAAGTTTAACGTCCATGACGGATTCAAGAGCGAAATGAATCAAGTTCAGCGGTTAGTCTGAACGAGTCGGTAACCTCGCTCTGATACCAATTGACATAACCGAGCCCCGGTGCGGAAGCGTGTCGAACGGTGATAAACGAGTTCGGTTCATGGATCGAATCATAACACGTATTCACTCTTGAATGATAATAATGGACGGATGTGGAGAGTTCGTTTCGATTAACAATAATCAATAAAGTAGGATGAACAATTGTATGTAATCGAAACACAATAGATAGATGTAGTAGTATGATTTCATTAACCGAATGATTGTCATGAAGAACACTCATACATACATTCATACATACAAAGGAACGGCCACCCGGGGAGATCTCTTCCCCGGGGGAAAACTCTCCTAATACAATAATAAATCTCACAATGCACACATGACCTAAACAAATGACCTAAATCATCTATTTATGCTAGTCTTGTGCCTTGGTCTTCACTCCACCGCCACTTGGATAAGACCAAAGGAATAAAATATAATATAATATTTCACCCGTCAAATGCTTCAATTACTCGTTATAATATCTTGTTGTCTTTCTTTAATTTCTTATTATAAACGAGTAACGATTCGATGCGTCGGTCTAAAATATAATACCCAACAAAGCTAACTGCAAACGAGGGAAAAACTAGAACAATCTCTGCTAGTGAGCTGTGATAATCGTATGTAAACAGTGTGTAGGTTGTGTCTTCCTAAGCCGATCATAAGCTCATTATATACAAAAATATAAGCTAACAATAAGTCCTATAATCTCGCCACTTCTCCATGATCCGTTGTAGCTATTTGACCATGTGCACAACTTCACGGACTTGCGGATAAGTAGGCGGACTAAGTCTTATAACCATTGAACCTGTTAATCACACCACCATTCAAATAAAACAAATGTTAGTAAAGAAATAATGCAGATGATCCTTGATCATGTGCAACCTGGAACAGATCCTAAGGACAAGTGATCCTAAAGTTACATAAGGATAACGTATCCTCAGCATAAAAATCTATGCCCTAACACTCTAACAACATCTTTTAAAAAATCACATTTTTTTAAACCAATAAAAGAGATTAAACAAGATTGACTTGATCAACAAGTTGGTTCTTTTATAATGTGACAATAATCTTATATGCCCAAACCTAACAAAATATATTCAAAGGATTTTTTTTGTCGGACGGGAGACATATAATATGATAAAAATATACAACTCGTTTTATTGCTTTCATAAGGAGATTATATCATTAAGTCTTTAAATATATAATAAATATTATTATTATTATTATTATTATTATAAAGAATAATACACACAAAAAGATATAAAATAAAAAAAATCTTTACAAAAAATAATCAATATTACTATTATGATAAACTTTATAAAAAATGATAGAGTGTAGTAATATATCAAATAAAATTGTTAACGGAATTGAAAGTATAGAAGAGGGGGTATGACAAGTACACGAGGAAGTAAGTGAAGTAAGTTTAGCCTAACCCAATAAGGGGGTGTTTGGCCTAGCTTTTTTAGTGAAGCTTATAGGTTTTTTAGCTTTTTTTTTTTAACAAGATAAGCTTAATTTGGTGTTTGGCTTAGCTTTTTAAGCTTATGCTTATTAGCTTATATAGGATAATGTGAAGAAGCTTATTTGAAGATAGTTTTTTAGCTTATTTGAATAAGCTTATTTGTGTAAGGATGTAAGTTACTCATTTGCACTCAAATGATGGTGGTTAGTACCATTCCATGTTTTCTTAAACCTTATGTTTTATTTTACTTTTTATATAAGTTTGATGAACTTCTTTTCACTTTCAGCAATTCATTGAAGAATGAATTAGGAAAAACCTATGACTGTACCATCTACAAGAAAAGACCTCATGATAGGAACTATGGGACCTCACCACCCATTAATGTATGGTGTTCTTCGACTCATTGTTACTCTAGATGGTGAAGATGTTATTGACCGTGAACCAATATTGGGTTATTTACACAGAGGTATGGAAAAAATTGCGGAAAATCGAACAATTATACAATATTTGCTATATGTAACACGTTGGGATTATTTAGCTACTATATTCACAGAAGTAATAACTGTAAATGCGCCAGAGCAATTAGGCAATATTAAAGTCCCTAAAAGGGCCAGTTATATCAGAGTCATTATGTTGGAGTTAAGTCGTATAGCTTCGCATTTGTTATGGCTTTGCCCTTTTATGGCAGATATTGGGGCACATACTCCTTTTTTCTATATTTTTCGCGAAAGAGAATTGATATATGACCTATTTGAAGCTGCTACCGGTATGCGAATGATGCACATTTTTTTTCGTATTGGTGGAGTCACTGCTGATGCTGGATATGTATTTTATTCCTTATAGCTAAATATTACGTTGTTGATGCTGGATATCCAAATACTAGAGGTTATCTTGATCCATATATAGGAACCAACATTTGTTATCATGTACAAGATTTTCGTCGTGGAAAAACGGTTGATAGTCGTGCTCCTAGAGGACCTAAAGAGATATTTAACTATCATCATTCATCATTAAGAAATGTCACTGAATGAATTTTTGGAGTATGGAAGGCTTGATGGGAGATATTACGACATATGCATGTCAATTACACCTACGAGACACAAGTGAAGATCGTGCTAGCATCAATGACAATTCATAATTACATTAGAAAAAAAAGATACATGTGATGAAGGATTTAACAAGGCGCAACAAGAATCTTACACTCCAAATAATGGTATTGATAGTCGAGGGTCTAGTGACATTAATAAAATAGATGAAGACACAAGTGCACAACGTAGAATAGATGATTTATACATGAGTGCGATTAGAGATATGATTAGAGGAGATCTAACCAAACCAAGATGAATGTTTATTGAATGTTAATGTATTTTTGTAGAAGTTTTACGTCTTCCTCGATATAAATTTATTTTAAACGGATGGTATAACTCATAAAAAGAAACTTAAATACATATAAAATATAATATATGTGGTAATATGTGACCATGCTCCTTTTGGTTATTTTACTAACATAAACTAAATAAAAAACTAACACAAACAAACATTTAAAAAAAGCTTATCAACTTTTAGGGGGTGTTTGGTAGAGAGAGTTGTGGGTGGAGAATTGAATTTCTCTTGTTTGGGAGAATTGAGAGGAGAATTGGGTAGAGAATTTCAATTCTCTGGGAATTGGGTTTAGTGTAAAATTGGAGAATTGGATTTCTCTCCATTTGGAAGAGAAATGGATTTCTCTACTCCCTTCTTCATCCCTTCCTCCCGCCGGCCATCACAGATTCGCCGCCGCCACTTCCGGCCAACTCAGGAAACCCACTTCTGCGATGAGGATGATGATGATGCCGACCGGCGATGAGCCGCCACTTCTGCGTTCGCGTCCGTTCATAACCCACGTCCCTAAATCGGAACCCTAAATCACGATTAGGGTGTTGCGAGGATGATGATGATGCCGACCGGCGATTAGAGCCACCACTTCCGGCCACTTCCGACCTGCGATGAGCCACCGGTGATTAGGGTCTCTGCTCCCGTTTCTCCGCCATTTCTCCACCCATTTCTCTATTGTACCAAATAAAGGAAATGATTTTCAAATCTCCACCCATTTCCATTTCTCACCAATTCCATTTCTCTCCCATTTCCATTTCCATTTCTTTTCATTTTTTTTCTCTGTACCAAACACCCCCTTAGAATACAAGCTAAATACACATGTTATAACTTACCACATGAATATGTTTTCCCCCAAATAAGTTCCATCGTCTTAACACAAGGAAATCAAACACAGTCTGTCGCATTCCCCCCAAGCCGACACTTTTATCACTTGCATTTGTGAATTTATCAAACACCCACCGTTACTTAATTCATTGATGGGTTTTTCTAAAACTGAATCTTGATGAACCCATAATCGAATCTGATCCAGTTTGATAGGTGATTTGGTTCTTAATAAATATATAATATAATTATGCGCCGGCGAGCCGCCCGGGTCCGGTGGAGGCTTTCAATTTGGATCTGGTTGTTTCTTGGCTTCTTCTCTCTTGCTGCTGGCTTTCTTATTATTATTATTCTTCACCATCAAACTCAAACTCAAGATCGCCTTCAACACCACCAACTATTGGTAAGTAATATTATTATTATTTTAATTGGATTTGAATATTTTAGGAAAAATCTGTTATTTAGTTTGTTCCGGTGTGAACTGTAAGTTGATAGAATAATTCACTCTAGGTGTTAAAGTTGTTGTAGATTTTGCCTGGTTTGATATTTAAGAAAGGTTATATTGTTGGCTAGAACAAAATTAAATCAAACCAACATTATTCAGTAACTCTTAAAGATTACAATGAAAGACTATCACATAGTTTTGTATGCATTACACAACTCATGGTTTTTTAAGTAGGTGACATTGTTTATGCCGTAGTGTGCACTGATTTTCAACTAGTAAAAAAAATTCATGGGCCCGCCTAACTATCTTGATTGTTTACAAGAGTATTGAATTTTTTGTTTGTTGATATGTTTCAAATGTTGAGTTACATATGTTAGAATTCACCAAACATCAACTAAAAGATTGTCTATTCTTGATTTATACTATTTGCTTTTTGTGGGGCTCTTTGCTCATCTTTATTCTTTTAGATGTTCTTTTACTTTGGCTTCTTTAATACTATCTTGCCATTGCAAAACAGGTCTATAATGTTTGAACGCGAGTACTTTTTAAAAGAACTTCAGTTCAAAAACTAACATTTCACCAAACCTTTTTCTGTAAGCTCATATTTTTAACACGGTTTATAAATTCATTTTCTAATAACTTTTTTATGTTGACTTTGATTTTGAGTGATGCAAGTTTGTACTTAGTAAATGAGACTCATATCTTGCCATATGTTACCAATTATATACCGAGTCAGTAACGCTTCTTTTTCCATTGCTATAGACGTTACCTCATGGAATCAACTAGGTGATAATTTAAGATAGTTAGGAATCGAGGTGCAAACAAGCCGAGCCCGATCTTGACTAGACCCGCGCTCAGAAAGTTTAACTTGTGAGAGAACGAGTTTAAACTCGGCTCGTTTCTAGCTCCATTTCTAAAGCTTGGCCCGTGATTAGATTTTCAAACTCGGTGTGGCTCATTTATCATTTATTAATTATCTTATATGCATTGAATTACTTTTATATGTATTTCAGTTATAGTTTTTGTTGGCAATCAAAGTCACAAAACTGTTTTTGTATTAAAGGGATTAAACCACCACATTTTTACAAGACACTTTAGTCACCTATTTATACTAAAACATAAAACATAAAATCTACATAATCTAAAACAACTTGCACAACTAGTTGCAAGTTACAACCTTATCTTCCTAGATATGATAACCTTCATTATTTTAACTTATCCTAATACAACAACTTGACACACCAGCTGTTTACCTTACCTATTACAAAATTGCCCTAGGTTTAAAAAGCTTTAACAGCAGTAAAATACCAAGGGTTGCAGCTGACCCGTTTCATAACCTGTGAACATAACAATTAAAACTAACAGTTTTTATGTTACATAATGTGTATTATTGTATTATTTACGTCTTATTATCAGAATTTATAAGATATATCTATATATTTATGTGTGTGTGTGTATATTTATACTTTATTAAATAAAATTGCTATAGATCATAGGCTCGCAGGCCACTTCGAGCCTGATAAGTGAAATTTAGGCTCAGAGAGGGTGGGGCACCCATATGGGTGGGGTGCATGACCACATAGCAACACCGCCGCCACCTCATGTGGGTAAGGGTGCATGGCTTCATTCTATGGCAAAGGTTTGCCACATAAAATTGATTACATGGCAAAGGTTAGAGAATTAAAATGAATTAATAATTAATTTATCAGTAATTTGTAGTCTGTGCCAGTGCCGGATGAGCCGATGTATGGGTAGAACCCATGAGTGCCCCTTCCCCTCTTAAACAAGCTTATTTTTAGGTTCGAGCTCGCCTTGAGCTCGTTTATTCTCGGCTCGATTTGAGCTTTTAGCGAGCCGATCTCGAGTAGCTCATGAGCAGCTTGACTCCCTAGTTAGGTAGGTTATTTGTGTTTTTTTTGTTTTTTGTTTCATCTCAATTTCTATTCTAAGAAACACAATTAATAATATGTGTAAGATTTATGATGCTAACATAGTGAACATATAAAAGTGATAGTTCCTACCCCTCTAAGCAGGTTTGGTCTTATATAACCGGTTGAATGGGGTAAACTAAAAGATACAATTTAAAAGCAAACAGGTCAAATAAAGCTCAAAATGTTTTAAAACACATAAATTCCCTAAATTGCTTTATTAAATAAAGTTATGCTATTGCTGCTATAACATAACTTCTGTTATTATATTTACCATATTAATGATTTACAAATTCTAAAGATTGTATAAAGGAAGTATTTTTTAGATTTTGTCATCCCCAGACCCTACTTATAGCTTTGTTGTTGGTGGGACTTCACTGGGTATGATTGATTGATTTATAGATTTTGTCATTGTATTTACTATTTCAGGATCGGAATGCTAGAAACATACAAGTTACACACAAGTTGAATCTAACAAAGGAGTTAAATAATGGCAACTCATACGCGCGACAACTATTAGAGCAAATGTCACTTGCAAAAGCTTATTTAGTCCTGGCAAAAGAACACAACAACCTGCATCTTGCTTGGCAATTAACTTCCAAAATAAGAAACTGTCAATCTTTGCTTTCAAAAGCCGCCATGCGTGCGGACCCCATCACGCAACAAGAAGCCAAGCCCCTAATTATTAGCTTATCATCTCTTATTCTCAAATCACAAGATGCTCATTATGACCTTGCAACCACAATGATGACCATGAAATCTCACATTCAAGCTCTTGAAGAACGCGCAAACGCAGCAACCGTTCAAACCGCGTTTTTTGGAAGTTTAGCCGCCGAATCGCTTCCCAAGAATCTTTGTTGCGTTAATGTTAAACTTGTGGCGGATTGGATTAAAAACGAAACGATTAAGGAGCTTGCGGATGAGAACAACAACTCCCCAAGATTGTTGGATAACAATGTTTATCATTTCTGCTTATTTTCAGATAATTTGGTGGCGGTATCCGCTGTGGTCAACTCCACTGTATCAAATGCGGACCACCCAAAACAACTTGTGTTTCACATTGTCACGAATCGTGCCCACTATGCAGCAATGCAAGCATGGTTTGTTACTAATGACTTTAAAGGGTCCATGATTGAAATCCAAAAGGTTGAAGATTTGACTTGGTTGAATGCGTCTTACTCACCAGTGGTCAGATTTTTTGGTTCCCCGAGAATCCAAATGTACGAATCTCTATTAAACCATCTCCGGTTTTACATCCCGGAAATCTACCCCCACCTTGAAAAGATCATCTTTCTTGATGATGACGTCATCGTTCAAAAAGATCTCACTCCTTTATTCTCGTTGGACCTTCACGGAAACGTCAACGGCGCGGTCGAAACATGCCTCGAAGCGCATCGCCGGTTGTATAAATATCTCAACTTTTCAAACCCGGTTTTGAGCTCCAAGATTGACCCGCAAGGGTGCGGGTGGGCGTTCGGGTTAAACGTGTTTGATCTGGTGGCTTGGAGGAATGCTAGTGTGACAAGTGTGTATCATTATTGGGAGGAACAGAATGCTGATGGGAACTTATGGAAGTTAGGTACTTTGCCAGCTGGACTTTTGACCTTTTATGGGCGCACCGAGCCGTTAGACCGTAGGTGGCACGTGCTGGGACTCGGGTTCGATGTTAGTATTGATAGGAGGCTCATTGAGAGTGCAGCCGTGGTTCATTTTAATGGGAATATGAAACCGTGGCTAAAGATTGGGATAGAGAGGTACAGGGCTTTATGGGAAAGATATGTTGACAAAAGCCATCCTTATGCTGTTGAGTGTGCTACAAGTTAAGAGGTTATTGTTAGTGTAAAGGGGGAGAAATAGGAAATTTTGTTATTTTGTTTATATGTTGTTAAGTTAAACTTATATTGAGATGGAAGCCTGGTTTTTATAGACAATTCAAGGCTATATAATTTGATTTTATCCCTATTTGGAAATTGGAGCAAGCGTTGTGAACTACAGCTTGATTGTTCATTGATCATGTTTGTTTGTCTTGTTATGTTTGTTAATATGTGCTCATCATTTATTTACTTTATAAATAATTTGGTTTTCATATTTTAAAACAGTTGTATTTATTTTGCGATTTCCTTATTTTAAAACACTTTGTTTATGTATTTAAGGGTTGAGTTATTCTACAAATACTAACAAAAATTTAAAGTGTTAGAAGTCATAATTAATTGGCATGTGTTAAGTGAGGACCAATATTAAAAATTGTACAAAAGTAAAAGTACACTTTTCTCTTATCATTTTAAAACCTCTATAACCTTTTCATATGATTTTTTTTAATTACTATAATAACTAGAGTTTTTATATCTTTAATATGAGTATGACTTTGTTATATATAAATAAAAATTACGTCATTGTATCTTTTTGTTTGTCATTTTGTCTTTCAAGTCATAATTGTGTTTTTTAAATGTCAATAACACTGTTGTGTAGAGATGAGCAAATTCAATACCGGTGCCGATTTGGTATCGAATCAGTACCAAAGTTTTGAGTTTCAGGATTGGTACGACTGGTACCAGTACGGTACGGTACGGTACCGGTATTTCCCGAAATTTGGCCTTCAATACCGGTACCGGTACCAAGAATTGGTGATTTTCGGGATCGGTATTGTCGGTACCGGTACGGGTGCTCATCTCATCGTTGTGTAATAATAATACGTAAATATAATGATTAAATAACAACAAATTATCTCATACATAAAACACAATGATTAATACATATAACACAATAAGCTGAAACGTAAAACACAATGAAAAATACATACAACACAATGACAGAATGGTGAATACATATAACACAATGACCTGAAACGTAAAACACAATGGAAACTACATATTAAACAATGACATGAACGTAAAATGAACGTAATACTCTTTTCTCAAATTAAGTAACACATGTCAATACCGAACAAAATACAATGAACGTATTACACAATGACTAAAACATAATGATAAGTAGAAAGACAAATGATGAGCACAAACAAAAAGATACAATAATGTAATCTTTATTTTATTTTTTATCTTTAATATGAGTATCCATTGTTAGTACAATAACAAAAGTCTATAACACAATGCATATTAAACTCAATTTAAAACACCACGAACAACCAATAACACAGTATAAAATCCCACTAATATTTATATAACAATATGATAGTCATATTAAAGATTAAAAAAAACGGTTGTTATTATGGTGAATTTTTTTTTAAAGAATGATGTATGAAAAAGTTATGAACATTTTAAAATAATGAGGGAATTGATATATGTCTTGCATATGGAGAAAAAAAGTTAACAAAAGTGGGTTATTACCTTTATGTCATTTCCATCAATTTTTTCTTTTAAATTAATATTTAGCATTCAAATCTAAGATCAGTTTATTAGATTCGTTCTCACCCTTTTTATTGTTGTTATCTTTTGTATTTTAATTTAACCCATGTATTTAATTACTTATCATTGTTATGATTTTTAATATGGATGGTTCATTGATCTGATTTGATGATTGTGATTGAAGATGGTGTTCTAAAGCTTGCATTTTCTTTTATTTTTTGTTTTTAATTGTAATATATTAAAAAAAAGGCACTTAGCGAGCTAAGATAAGTACACAAAACTGAAGGACTAAAAAAACCATAACTTAAATGGCCTGGCTAAAAACTATATAAAGGGTTAGATATCCATGAATCCCACATCAGCTTAGACCTTTTAGATCTAATGTTTATCCAATTAAACGCCAACATCGTTATCTGACCAACCAAGCTAGCCACAGCCTTCTTCTTTCCATTAAAGACGAAGTCATTTCGGTTCAGCCACAACACCCAGCACATAGTGTATAATATAGATAACCAAACTTTTTTGTAGACCTTGGATATGGACGCCTTACTAGCAAACTCCAACACCGACATTAGAGAATTACCCAAACCTCAGATGCTATTTTTCCCCAAACCTCGGATGCTATTTTGCAGCTCCAAAACGTGTGTTTTTTGACTCCTCATCCCCTGCATTACATAACTTACATTCAACCAAGCCAAAACTTAATCCCCTTTGAGCAAGGTCTGTTGTCGTCAGGATCCGATCTTTTATTAATCTCTAGACAAAACATGACACTTTTTGAGGAATCCATTTAAACCAATAAAATTAATCCTCTTAAGTTTAACCCATACCATGTTCCTGTAGTAACCTCCTTAAGGATTTAACCGAGAAGGCACATATCCTTAGTCCACTACCACATGTCCTCACTAGACTCAAACTTATAACAATATACCATGTCCTCCAAATCTTTGTTCCTTCGTTTCTAAAGCTGACAAATTTTTAACATTTCACATCCACTTGAAACCCAACACCCCTTCTGTACCTAAACAAACTCTATCGGCTACTTTACACAATTTCATTTTTTCTCTTGCAAATAGGTTCGGAAACATATCTCCTATACTCGATCTCCCTAACCAAATGTCCTTCCAAAAATCAGTATATTCCCCATCTTTGACTACTTTATGCAAGCATACATTAAGGCTAACTCCCATGTCTTCTGTTTGTTTAACCGAATTTGTTATTTTTACCCAACAACCCGTCATCTTTATGGGTGACAATCTTGACCCATGGGTTGTATCAAAAAGTATAAGATGGGTCAGAATGGGTCAAACTAAAAAATGAAAATGATTGAAACGGGTCAAAACGGGTTGACATTTTTCGGGTTTTTTTTTATGGATCACCAAAAAATTCAAAAAAAATAATTGAAAAATTATAACTCGAAATATAAATAAAAAACTTAAAAAGTAAAAATACCAAAAAAGTTTTTTCCGTTTTTCTCGTTCCATAAAAAAAACCGAGAAATGTCAACATGTTTTGACCCGTTTCAATCATTTTCTATTTTTAGTTTGACCCATTCTGACCCATCTTATATATTTTGATTCAACTCATTCAACCAATGGGTCAAGATTGCCACCCCTAGTCACCTTCATGTCAGCCAACCTTCAATGACAAGTGTTTTGTAAGTTGTGAATAAAACCCGCACATTTGCCCAAAGCTGATTTTTTTTAGTCTATTTTTAATCATCTAATGTCTTCAGATATTTTTGAGTCTTTTTTTAATCATCTGATTTTTTTTGAGTCTTTTATAATGAAAATTGGTTTTTATTGGTCTCATCTATTACCTTTTGGTCATTACCGGTACCAACTAACGAATTGGTCATTGATGGTCCCAACTTTTAATGTATTTGTTTCTAACAATCCACGGCTAACAGAATCCTAACGTTGTTAGTTTCAGGTCGCCGGAAAAACGTATTTGGCCGGGAAAATCAATTTTTTAATCATCTAATGTTTTCAAATTTTGATTTGGTTATTATGAAATGTTGGATGGTATTTTAGACTTCAATTTAGATATCTACGCAACTTTCAATGAACGAACTCGAACGTGTTTATTTTCTTAACAAACTAACAAGTACATAAAAAAGCCTATCCGTTTAATAGGGAACTCTTGACTCGTGTAATAATACAGAATCAAAATCAAAACCATTATCACCATTATCAAAATCAAAGCCTATCCGTTTAATAGGGAACTCTTGACTCGTGTAATAATACGGAATCAAAATCAAAACCATTATCACCACTATAACATAACTTCAATGTTCAAATGACAAACAAATGTAATAATTCAGAATAAAAATCAAAACCTTGTGCAACATGGTTTGATGCTACAACATTGATTAGGCTCAACCGATAAATGAATAGTGTTTCCCTCAATATGACTTTCGGCCAAACTATCTCTTGAACCCGTTGACCATACGACATAAAACGTTTCTCCAGAGAGCCCGTTGTTACTTATATCAAGTACCCGAAGCTGTTTCGCCATACAAATAGCAGATGAAAGTTGTTGAATAAATGTGGGCTTTGACTTTGACTCGAGTGACTGGTCAACACACATCTTTTCTTGTTCTGACTCATCTTCACTATCAGCAGCAACCTCGAGTTCCAACAAATCTTGGTTGACTTCCTCATTTTCGTGTGGTTTGACTTTGACCAGAGTGTTGTACTCGTGTTCAAGAGTGTTTTCTGATAAGTTAAGTTCCTCTAGAGACGTGTTGTCGGCTAACGAATTTAGTATACCGAGTATGCCAATGAGTCCGAGCTGGCACTTGCTCAAGTTAACGACTTTTAAACAACAATTCGGATTTTTCAGTAGTGATGACATGGCAACGCCACCCTGCATTCGAGATTTCATTCTTGTTAGAATCTTTTGGCTATCAATTAAGGGTGTCGATTTCTGACACGAAGCAGGGCATGGCAAAAAATAATCAGGTATTGGGTTGTCATATCCAACCCGTATAAAATAAACAGGTTGTGTTCAGGTTGACATGCTTAATTAAGCGGGTCATGTGGGGTAGGCCTGCTTAATTAAAGAGGCTGTGCACGGTTTGGCATGTTTACATAAAAAGATCATGTTCAGGTTGACCCATATATTAAATAGCTCGTGCTCGGTTGACCTGTTTGATTATACGGGTCTTGTTCCAGTTGACCTGTTTGCTTGAACCAGGTCGTGTTCCAGTTGACCTATCCGATCCTGTTTAATTAAATGAGTCGTGTTCGGGTTTACTTATTTAACCCGTTTTGTTAAATAGCTCAACCCCCGAACTCATTTACCCAATTCATTACAACCAGCCAACCTACTTAACAAGTTTACAACTTGATTACAACTAGTTTGACTCATTCAGATAAACGGGTCATGTAAGTAAAGAATACCTCTGGCATGAGCGGGTTCCCTTCAATATTCAAATAAAGCATACCACTGATTAAAGATTCATCCGTAACAGCTTTCATGATAAAATTTGACGTAAGAAAACAATACGACAAATCAAGCTTCACGAGTTCACAATTCTCACTGTTCCATGACTCAGACAGCTGTAGGGCCCGCTCCTATATGAACAAAGATACAAACCATAAAGATAATATGGCAAACAACAAAACATGTCAGTAATTATGTTAAAGTTAAACGAGACGGGAATGATTTCTCACATTTCCAATATTTGTCTCTCCAATCATCACATGTGACAAGCATGATGTTTTGATGAGATTAGAAAGACTATCAATGGCATTTTTTGTTAGCTTTATGCCATTTAATCCTATTTGAGAAAAGCTGCATTTAAATTAAAACACAATTAAAAATTATACCTGTGAAACCTTGCATAATATCGTATTTACCCAGCTAGAAAAATTGATATCAGATATATGCATTTAGAATATTAAAAATTTCGCATTTACGGGTTTTCTTAAGTGCAGTTTTTAAAAAGAATATAAATGTCATGTTTGAAAACGGGTGTAATGATATTATGAAATATGAGTTCAAATACTTAAAATTTCATATTTACCCATTTTCTTAAGTACAAATTATAATATGATCATTATACCCTCTCTTTCTCGCTATCCATACTCTAGTATCTTTAAGCAAGTTTTAAAGCAAGTGTATAAATGACATAAACTTGAAAATGGGCGTATTGATATTATGAAAGAAAATATACCGGTTTGATATATTTACTCACTTTCTTAGGTACAATTTATAAAATGAACATTATACTCTTATCTTTTTCTTTATCCATACTGTTTATAAAAAGGGTAAATGCCATAAATTTAAAGATGGGTATATTTGATATTAGATTTTTTACTCGGTAAATATGATATACTGTTTTGATGGGGATATACGAAATTACCCCTGAAATTTAACAATAACAATGCAAACCTCTTTAGTGTTGCAAGTTTGTCCAACAGATTTACCATGGCATTTCCTGATATGGAGCTATTGTATCCTGTTAAACATTAAAACATTTAAGTAGTAGTAGTAGTAATAATAATAATAATAATTATTATTATTATTATCATTATTATTATTATCTATATCGTGTGTGTTTGTACCTATGAAAAGTTCTGAAAGACGGGATTCAGAATTGAGCGAGTCAGTAACTTTTTGGATTGTCCGAGATGTAATGTTGCAGTTTTGTATATTTAAACTGTAAAGATCTGCAAAACAAAATGACACACGTTATAATTATTATAACATTAACAAACACTTAAAAAGTCGAAAATATATTATAAGGGTCAAGTTATTCTACAAAGGGAAACAAAAATGAGAATGATAAGAAGAATTTGTAGCCACACAAAAAAACCCCTCAAAAAA
Source organism: Bidens hawaiensis (assembly GCF_021521415.1). Taxonomy (NCBI): domain Eukaryota; kingdom Viridiplantae; phylum Streptophyta; class Magnoliopsida; order Asterales; family Asteraceae; genus Bidens; species Bidens hawaiensis. Next base: position 39,784 of record NW_027505122.1, read on the forward strand.
GATTTTAAAAAAATAATAAAAAATCATAACTCAAAATTTAACAAAAAAACAAAAAAAGTAAAAAAAAAATGCTTCCACCATCTTTCTCGTTCAAAAAAAACACAATGATGAGTGAAAAAGATCAACGTGTTTTGTGTTTATTTTCGTCATTTATTGTATCTTTTTTCCTTGACATTGTGTCTTTTTTTTATATTGTGTTATATTTGTGTCTTTGATCTCGGCATTGTGTCTTTTGGTCAATTTTATTTTATTTTTTATTTTTTGAACGAAAATGATGGCGGAAACGTTTTAGTTTTTAAAACTTTTTCATTTTTTATTTATATTTTGAGTTATGATTTTTTTTTTAACTTATTTTTAAGAGAATTTTTTTGTGGTCACAAATCCTTCTCACACTCCTCACCGTTATTATAAATACCAGATTACCTTTACAATTCTGCAAGATTGATGAAAGATAAGAAGCACCTCCATCAGTCAAGCGATTATTAGAGATATTAACTACTTCCAAACGTGACAAAAGCACAGTACATTCACAAATCTGTAAGTCAAAACAAGAAATAAATTATAAAAACAATTTTAGAAAAATATAAAAAGCAAATAAAAAACCTGAAAAAGGGCAGTTGGACCAAAACGGTTGCAATGCAAATCCAAAACCAAACCACCATACTTCTGACTTGATGACAGAAACAAATGTTTTAGTTTTTCCATAGTTACATTTCCTGAAAATACAAAAAAAATTAATATATTGCATAAAAATAACATATCGTGCATTCTAGTTTGAATAAATTACACTTTCTTTAGGTATATAGCAAATTTCTCTTTTTGTACTTAAACTAAGGAAACAACATAAATCATCCTTTATGTTCATACACTGTAACAGTTGATGAGCTTTTCACAAACAGGCGTTAAACTCTTTCTGTTCAGTCATGAGGGCAGTTTTGTAAACAAAATGAATACAAATAAATATTTTACTTAATATAATCAAAAGTTTGTTACCTAATAAATTGTGGGAAAGATTTAGTGCAGCAATTGTCTTGTGAAAATGTAATGAGTTTAGTAACGGTGCTGCGGATATATCTTCCAATTCACAATCAGAGACATCAATCTCATCCTCTGACACCTAATAATAATAATAATAAACTGTTATAATGAAGTAAATCAGTCATTATTAACAAATTCAAATTTCACAATCCGTTTATTATTACCTCTAAACTATACAGCTTCTTGAGCAATTTTAAGTTGGGAGATTGAGAAAGATCTTTACAACAATCGACATAAAGTTTTACTAAGCGCTTCGGCACCCAACCTAGGATAACATTCATTAAAATTGCATAACATATTTTCTGAAAGATATTTATCAATTTATGAAGCACATACGATCAATAGAGACTTCAATCCAGCATTTTCCGCTAATATAATCTTTTGGTGAATATAATGAATCCAAGGATTGCAAAACTTCTCCTCCACATTTGAAATGTTGAATGATTGGCAAAAGACCTTCAAACATGATGAATTTATTAAAAGCAGATGGATTCTAATATTAAATAAAAGAAGAGCATACCTCTGGACCTGTTCTCCTTAACAAGTTTCACAAAGTATAAGCATGCGACTTCAACCTTCATATGTTCCATGTTTATCTTATCGCCGAATTTACACGAGCCTGGTTGTATATGTACGAAGTCATCCTCAACTTTGAATATAAGATGTTTCTAAAAGTAAGCAAATAACCAACAAAAGTTTTAAATTTTTCTATCAATGGTTATCATGAATAAAAACTTTTATGCTTTTAATAAATAATTATATTATATATTTATAAATAAGAAACTAACATATACTCACACAATATTCATCTTCACAAGCATCAAAAATGGGACCAGAGTGACCGTTCTTTAGACATATATTTTCGGAAACTCCACTGGAAGTGTTAGCGGGTTCATGTGGACTCCTGCCTTCATGGGAACAAGCACTTTCTTCCAGATGTATTGGAGGATTGCAATCACTAAGTTCATCCTGAAAAGTGTCGCCCGAAACTACTTACCGTTAACCAACAATAATAAGAACGGGTCGGGTCAGCCTAAGATAAATCAAAACATGTGTTACCTGATGTTCATGAATATGACTGTTTAGACTCTGTCTACTCTTAACTGCAATCAACAAAAGACAGTTTGTTTTGTACTCGAATTGATATAAATATGAATCAGTAAGGATGACGATTTCGGCCCAGTTTGGCACATTGTTTTATTTTTATTTATGACTAAAAACAATGAGGATTAAAACTACCAGTTGTTAAAATTTAAGGATGTGCATGAAACCGAAATAAGTTATCTATAACCAAAATAACTGACATAACCGAACCCAGCCCAAAACAAATGGTTTGATTTATGTTTATACAAAAACAGAAGTCCTGAGTTTCGGTTTTGCATGTGTCAAGAACCAAATCGAACCGAAAAGACCAACTTTTGTTATTGAATTTATGTACTTTTATTTTTTAATGGCGAGTAATTTATAAAAAAAACAAATGGTGAGGCACAAAAATTCAAGGCCCAAATGTGTGATAATCAATTAACTATGAATTAACAAAAAAAAGCCCAGATTCATTATTTTGGGCAGATTTTTTTCGTCCCAGTAATTTCAAGCCCAAATGACAAAACCCAAAAAAAGGTAACTTAAATTTTTGATAGTTGATTCGATTTGAGCTCAAAACCAATCCATGCATACCTATATTTGCTACCTCAGATAACATATATTGCAACTCACATTCATTAGAAGTGGAACCATCAACATGTTGCTTATTATCATTATCATCATCTTCATCATCAGAAAGAACAAGACGACCTCGTTTCCGGCTAACTATCTGACTAGGCACGCTTGTGGCAGAAGCTTCTAGAGACTTTGTAGAAGTACAATGTTTTCTTCCTTTTGATTTGGTAACGAGTGAGGCCAATGGGACGTCATCAAATGCTGAATCGTCATTTTCATGCATTTTGGATACGTATGATTTTGGTGGTGAATCTTCCCCGTCTGTATCAGTCTCAGAGCAGCTTTCTCGTTGTTCAACCTTGTTGGTTGAGTTTAACTGCTTTAACTTATCTATTTTTGACTGCAACCTCCTACTCATTTGAAATAGTAAATACACTAAAAAAATCATACGCAATGCTAGTTTCATCTTAAGATATATACATGCATGATACATGTATGATATTGCTTGCTTTTTAAGTTAAAAATTTAGCTATAATCTGAAATAATATTAAACTGTAATGGTATAAACTAAAAGCAAATTACCAAAATGGTTAATTTAGAATGTCAAAAGTTTTAGTGTAATGAAATAATGAATAGTAAAACCAATTCTGGTGTCATTTGCAAACTTATCATTCATTACACCAAAATAAAACATAACTTTTAGTGTGTTCCTTGGAGAGAGACTTTTGTATTTTTATTTGAAAATCTTGTATAAAAGACTTTGCTGTAAGATCATATAATCAAAATTTTGAAAAGTTTGATTAGTGTTACATTACCTAGCCTCTTCATGATTATCAAATCTGATCATGTGACTATAATGCATATTTTCTAGTGCAGACAGTTGGACAGAGAGTAGGTTAGCTTCACGAGCGATTCTGCAACAAAGAAAATAATATTAAAACACTAATTTGAATGTGCATTTTTATCAATGAAAATAATAACAATACTTGCCTGTAGCCTTCACTAAATGCCTCCAAAGCATCTGACCATTTACCAACCGAATCCAAAACATCTCCAAGATTGATCTTTGCTAATGCTTGCCCCTATAATAACCATTATTCTTAAGTAAAAAAAGCCTAGAAAAAAGTAAACATAAACGGGAATCAAATTACCAAAAACATAAGTATTAAGTTGCAAGCAAAAATACCTCCATGTTACCAATTGACTTGTACGTCTCCCAGCTTTTCGTGTACCATTTTTTGGCCTTGTTGAAGTTCCGAAGCTTTTGATACGATTCACCAATAACAAGATATGAATCGCCTAACCTTTCTTTGTCGCAAAGTTCGTTTGCTATTTTTTTCTTCCTTTTGGCAAACTCACAATGCTATTAGAAAAAAATTAGTTTAATTGTATAAAAATAATATAACTAATAGGGAAACAATCAAGATACTTTCGAAACAATACCTTCTTCCATGCAAATATGATGCTTGATTTCTCTATAAGGAGATCAAGAGACGCATTTTGTTGCAACAAACACTTCCTTTCACCCGAAGTACCTCGAGCCACAGTCATATTTCTTATCAACTTGTTAAAGTTCTGCTCTTCTTTCTTCATATCCTCCAACACCTTAGTTGCTTCTTTCACAACTTGTATATTCTCCTTGACATGATTAACCAAAGCATACTCGTCATCCATACGTTTTGCCAAATTCATCGCCTTTTCATAACAAAGAATCGCATCTTCGTAATTCTGCACCCTATAATGCAACTCGCCAAGGTTTATGTACCCTTTTGCCTCACCTTGAATATGACCAATACTATTACAAATCACAATATCTTTCTCAATGTGAGCTCTAGCTTTATCCCATTTCCTTAGTTCCATGTAAACACTGCCAAGATTATTATGAAGTCTAGTGCGTGCGTCATCGTTTTCAGCCACTTCTTCCTCATCACATATTTTTAAGCCCTTTAAGAGCATCTTTTTGGCTTCTTCTAAGTTGTCGAGATCCATTTCAACCATTCCTATATTGTTGTGTGCGTCGACATATTCCTTTAGAAACGTGAGCTTGTTTGATGTTATGAGCGTGTGAGCAAGGTTCATGGCGGAAATGAAATACTTTTTGGCGTTTCTAAGAGAGGTTTGATCGCTTGCGGATTTTAAATGCATTTCATGGTATGTTCGACCAAGTTGTGTGCTCGCTCGTTGCTGCTCGACCAGGTCATCTGCATCCTTTGCCAGATCCAAATGCCGTTTCTGTTAAAAAGAACATCAAACATGGGATCTATTTCATAATCTCATCTATGTAAACCTATTTATCAAGTAAACCTTTCTTTTAGCATTTGTACATATAAAAACCCTCCTAATTTTAACTCACATAAAGCTTCAGTATAATATAATATAATATATTTATGCTTAATGAATTGATTGTACCTGGTAAATAAGGGCATCTTGGAAATGATGGAGGCGAAGATAAACTTCACCGAGGGATTGACAGGTGGGGAGCAGATGCTTCTCGGGTAAATGCTTAATGGAGACCTCGTAATCGAGCCGAAGCCATTTGAGGGCGTGGACGTATTCGCCTCGCTTCTTGAAGATGTCTCCGATTACGTTCGCCCATCGCGCCTCTTCCTGCCGGTTGCCTTCCGACGACGCCTTCTTGTACGCTCGCTTAGCTGCAATCAGCTGCCCCTCGTCTTTCTTCATGCTTGAGACTTCGACACCTATATTATTCTGATGATGATTTGGGGAAATTCATCATTTGGGTTTTCAGGGGAAAATTATATCCTTTTTTTAATGTTTTTCCCGCCAAAACACCAAAATGAATTTTGATTCTGACTACCAAATGTTTTCTACAAGGTTAATGATTATCTTACCTAGGTTTGATTCATTTCTCCATCGTTTAATTTGGTGTCACTTGGTGATGATGAGAGACTAGGCGATTAAGTGACATATTGTTCATTGGTTGAATTCTAAAACTAACTCTTTCCACTATGGTGGGAGCCTGTAGAGTAGGCCAAACTCTAAGAAGGTTTAAGATAAAGAGACAGGAGATGGGACAATTTTCTTCATTCATTCTCAAATGCATTACATCAAAATAAATATGCAAACAACCTAGGCAAGTAGTAACCCACTAATAGATACTTGGCATATTTTAAGAAAATAAAAATGCAACTAAATTAAACATATATAGCTGAATTCAAATACTTGTGCAGAACATAATAAACGTGCTGATTGAAAGAGTCCACCACTTGTTGGATCAGTCCATTAGCCATGCAGGCCTTATAGACATCTGTTTGGGCTTGTTGTTAAGCCCATTAACCTGCTGGCCCGTATCAACTACTCACGCCTTCACTGCCAGATCGTCCTCAAGCTGAGGCATTGGAATGATTTGAAACATGGGAAACCTTACTTGGAAAGTCTTCATATGATTCCCACGTAGCTTCTTCGACTGAAAAACCTTTCCACAAGACTAAAACTTGTTTTTCTTCCCTACTATGCGATGATCAATGATTGCATCATGAACACCTGTGTTGACATCTAGGATATCTGGTAAGGGTACCTGTGCTGGGTTCCCATGTGCTTGCTTAAGCAACGATACATGAAACATGGGATGAATGTGAGACCCCGGTGGCAATTTCAGCTTGTAAGCCACCTGCCCAATTCGCTCCAGCACTGTGAAAAGGCCCGTAGAAGCGTTTTGACAGTTTCTTAGAACTCCGAGCAGCCACTGTGTTTTGCCTGTAATCCTTCAACCTGAGATAAACTTTATCACCAAATGAGAAAGTCTTGTCTAACCTGTGGGCATCTGCTAGACTCACCATTCGTTGTTGTGCTTTGTGTAGATTGAGTTTTAAATTCTTCCTCAACCTGTCCAATTCTTTTAAGGACGAATCAATAGATGGCATATCGGAGTTTCCCGGAACATACTGAAGAAAATACGGAACTGGACGACCATAAAGAGCCTGAAAGGGACTCATATTAATAGATGAATGATGAGACGTGTTATACCAATATTCCGCAAGATACAAGAAACGGTTCCATGAGTGTGGCTCATCGCTTGCAAAGGATCTTAGATAATTTTGGAGGCAGCGATTTATGACCTCAGTCTGGCCGTCCGATTGAGGGTGGTAGGCGGTTGACAACTTCAGTTTTGTGCCTACCTGTTTGAACATCTCACGCCAAAATTGGCTCAAAAATATGGAGTCTCGATCGGAAACAATACTCTTCGGCATTCCGTATTTGACTTGCTGACAAGTTCCACAGTTCCGAATAAAATTTGTAACATCATCTTTGAGCCCTGGCCATGTAAACGAAGACGATAATCGTTTAACTGTGGCTTTGACCCCTGAGTGGCTGCCGACTGTGGACGCATGATATTCTTCAAGAATGAAGAGCTTGTTGCTATCAAATAGCAATCCATCAGTCAGTTTAAGGCGGCCTGAATTGATCAGTTTGTTGACTAATGAACTATCTTCAGCTGATTTATAAAAGTCTTTGAGCATAACGACCCACTTTGGAGAAGTCGACGAGTAGCCAACCGTTGGCTCATCGATACGGCTAAGGGTGTCAACAACTCGATTATCTTTCCCTGGTTTATAGAACATTTCGAAATCATACCCCAACAATTTCGTAGCCCATCGGTATTGCTCAGGAGTTTGTACTACCTGTGATAAAAGGTGCTTGAGACTACGTTGATCCGTGATAATATTAAACTTTTGGCCGAGTAAGTATTGCCTCCATTTTTTTACTGCATCGGTGATCGCATACATTTCTCGAACGTAAGACGAAGCAACTTGCATAAGAGGGCACATTTTCTTGCTGAAAAATGCGATAGGTCTATCGTTTTGAGATAACACGGCGCCAATAGCTACACTAGAAGCATCAGTTGTGACATCAAATGGCCTTGCAAAATTAGGTAAGGTTATAGAAATAAGAAAGACCATAGCTACCTTTAGTTGTTTAAAAGCTGTGGTGCCTGCATCATTCCACTTGAAAGTTTTCTGTTTTAAAAGATCAGTAAGAGGAGATGCGAGCCTAGCATCACAAAACGACGATAATAGCCGGTGAGCCCGATAAACCCTCTCAAGGAGGTGAGAGATGTCGGCTGTGGCCACACTTGTATGTCCCTTAACTTATCTGGTTCAGCATCGACCCCTTTTGATGAGATCACATGACCTAAGTATGAAATTGAGTCAACACCAAAGGAGCACTTAGTCGCTTTGGCAAATAATTAATTGGTTGCTAATGTTTCTAGGACCATTTGTAAGTGATGATAGTGTTCTAATTTGGAGGCACTATAGACTAAGATGTTATCATCAAAAACAAAAACGTACCGACGAAGAGCACCTCTAAAAATGTCATTCATGGTGGCCTGAAAAGTGGATGATGCGTTGGTGAGGCCGAACGACATTACCAAAAATTCATAGTGACCGTCGACAGTTCGAAATGTTGTTTTGTGAGTGTCCGGTGGTGCGACACGAATTTGGTGGTAGCCCGAAGTGAGATCGATTTTGGAAAAAATCGTTGCACCATGGAGTTCGTCTTACTCATAGACGGTTGTAATCGGAAATCGATCCTTGATGGTTATAGAGTTGAGGGCTCTATAATCCACACAGAACCGCCACAAACCATCTTTCTTTTTTACAAGTAGGACAGAGTATGGTGTAACACCCCGGCTAAAGCGGAAACGCTTGAGTGTGACGTACAAATTGCCCAAAACACATGTGATACTATTAAGTGACAATATTATCATTAATTAATTTAAATATCAAGTATACAAGTTTGTAACAAGAAATACAAGGAAAATACAAGAACAATTAACAACTTGTCCGTCTATTAACATAACCTAAGTTCTAGTGTTTTCTCCAAGTCTCACCATCTAATGAATTGTACCTGTAGCATATATATAAAATAAACTCAACTAAACTAATAGTTGGTGAGCTCACACAAGTTTTGATATAAGTACATAAAAATCTACAATTCCATGAACAAGTGTAAATGAGCAAGTAAGATCCTTTCCGGTTGGGATTGTGCACCAACGTACTCAGATAAGCGCAAGTAAGGTCCTTTCCAATTGGGATTGTGCACCAACGTACTCGGATAATTAGGCCCTTTTTCCACTCATAACAACAAATTTATTGAGCGCAAAGGGGGGGATATGATCATACTATCTTGAAGTAATCCATGGGCAAGTAATTTGTAGCAAATAACAAGTAAACACACAAGTCCATGTAGCGAATTGTAGTTTGTAAATAATGAATAAACGAAATTGAATAGTTGATAGGATATATATGCTACCCCCAAAATAGTTAAAAAGGGTAAAAGGGAGTGTGAGAAACTCACATTTGATATTGGAGACAACTTGAAATAATAACCGAAAGCGAGTTAACAAACGAAGCAATTGAATCTCACGAAACTATAAATAATAACGAAGATACAAAAATCAAGGACTAGCTACCGGAATTATAAAGTTAATTAACTTATGGTAAATGGGGACTTGGGGATTTTTAATGAGTTTAGCAAAAATGAATAAAGTTTATATAAATCATTTGATGTTTATTAGTTGAAGAATGATTTGTAGACAAATAATTATAACTTATTAATATAAGATTAAATAATAATATTAATAACAATTTATGATTAAGCATTTGTTTCCAAGTAACATAATTAATTAATTGACTTAAATATTTTGCATGAATTCTTTTAAAGAAATTATAAACATTAGTTTATGTTGAAATAAAATAAACAATAACTAATTTAGTCAATTATTAATTTAAAGATATGAAGTATGTTATATCTATTGTGAAATATTCTAAATAAAAGAAATTCTTATAAATCATCTTATTTTAAAGAAAATTTATAAGTTTATGATGATCAACAAATCATAAGATTTAGATATATATATATATATATATTCATGCTTGTTCTTGCATAATAACTAGGTTTGATCCAAGATTTAGAAAATATCATAGTGTTTATCTTGGATATCCATGATCATAATGATTCTTATAACCAAAATATAAGATTTTTATGATAAAAGTAACATGATCATGAAGAACAACTTATGAACAAGTATGAACATTCAAGATAAATATCAAAACAATAGCTATAAAATGCATGAAATGGTAAAAACTTACTTGTTAGTGCTCTTAAGCTTAAGAAAATAATGTATTGAAGTGTGAAAATAATGGAGGATTTGTCCTCCTTTTATAGTGAAAATATAGAGTTGTTATGTCTTATGGAATTAAAGAAATTAAATCATGTTTAATATAATTAAAACACAAATTAAAAATAGTTTAATGGAGCATTCAAAAGGTTTAACTATTTTAAATAAACTTTGTGTAATTAAAACATATATTAGTTTTTTTTATTAGTTAAGTAACATAATATGAAAAGATGATGATAATGATAACAATTATAATAAAAGTAGTAGTAGTAGTTAAATAATAATTCTAGTAAGTTGCATGGGACATGTACATAAATATTTGATCTTGATTATGAATGTTTTAAATTTGTATGTAATACTACAAGGGTGGTGAAAAGTATAACTGCATAGAAGTGATCACATAAAATACATTAACGAAAGTTGAGATTAATTAATAATATTATAAAAATATATAAATTTAAATAGAAAGAAAACCGAAAATTTAAAACTGGTCGGGTTTTCGGGTTTGAAAAGTAACGAATGTTACATATGGGCTCGTACTCGGTATGATTATCCCATCTCTAAGCATTTCATGAATTAGAGAGGTCATGATTTCTTTCTGGTATTGCGGGTAACGGTACGGCCGGACATTAACGGGCTGAGATAAGGGAAGTGTTGGAATATGGTGGTTTTGGGGTCGATTTGGGGGTAGGGCTGTTGGGTTGGAGAAGATGTGAACATATGTGGGAAGTAGTGTTTGAATGTGAGGGTTAGAGTGGGTGGAAATGTTTGAGGTTGGTGATTTGTTAGTAGGTTGAAAAGTGAAATAAAGGGTATGGAGGGAAGCAATATTGCTTTTGGCAATTAGGGTATGTAGGCTGAATGTGGAGACTTGGCTAGAGAAGTCTTCACCTCTAAGTGTGATAGCTTTTGGGCCTATGTTAAAGGTGATTTGGGGTACTGAAAAATCTGTCAAAAAGGGACCTAGTGTGCGCAACCAAGCAAGGCCTAAAATTAGGTTAGCTCCTTCTACAGGAAGGATGAAAACCGGAAGAGTAAAGTGTGTATCGGCTAAATGATGCTCTAAAGTAGGGCATATACCTTCACAACGCAAGTTTTCACCATTACCCACCATGACCGAAAATTGTGGAATCGCTTGCGATTTTAGCTTCAAGAATGACACCACGCGTGGTTGAATGATATTGTGGGTACTACCAGTATCAATTAAGATTTGCACCGAATGGCCGTTGATTGACCCGGTGACTCGCAAAGCTTGAGGGGATGAAATCCCAAAGTAAGCCACCGTGGAAAGGGCAAAGAGTTGTGGTGCATTTTCAGTGGTCGGAGGTTCACCAGTTAAATTTTGATTATCATCGGCTTCATAGTCCACAACCAATAAGAATTGGGGAGGATTGCATTTGTGACCTGGGAAATATTTTTCGGGGAAACGAAAGCACAAGCCTTCACTTTGGCATTTTTGAAGGGCATCGGGTGATAGTTTAGTGAAGGGTAGTGTGGTTTCCAGGGAGGTAGGGTTAGGCAGCAGGGGCGTGGTGGGTTTTGGGTTAGGTGTCGAGGCAGGTTTTGGGCTGGTGGTGTATGAGGAGGACGCGAGGTAGGGACGAGGCTGTGGGAAATTTGATTTGGCTAGGGCAAGTTTGTCTTCAACCAGTTTGGACAAGCCATAGGCCTGATGAAGGGAGGTTGGTTAAAATACGACTAGTTCGGATTGAAGCCCTCCTCAATTGTTATATCTGGTTTAAGGTCAGAGATATAACAATTGAGGAGGGCTTATTTAGGCAACCCCATGACACAATTACTGAGTTTCTCAAACTCAGATTGATATATGGTGAAAGTAGTGGTTTGGGTAAGCTTAAATAGTGCGGCTTGATGGTTAGCATAGGCGGACGGTCCAAATCGGAGTTGTAGTTCCTAGGAAAAATCGGTCCACGACCCTAAGGGATCGTTTTTATCTAGATACTTGTACCAACTGAGAGCCTCCCCAGTGAAATAGAACTGTGTCAGTTCAACACTTCAACACGTTATTTTTCTGGTATTTTGTAATACTTAAAGAAGATGTTTGCTTGAATGCTCCAGTCCAAGGGATTGGAACCATCAAACATGGGTAAGGTAATTTCAGGGTGGCGATTGTGGGGTTGTGTCGGATAGGTTGGGCCAAACGAACCGAAAGAAAGGGTTTTTGGGATATATTTTTCTTTATCTTGCATCAGAGTGGTGAGAAGCTTATTGGAAAGCTCCATTTGTTGTTGAAAAGCAGCTTGCAATGATTGAAATTGGGCATCAACCCTAGCAGTGGTGGTTGAGTTGTGGGACAGGAACTGGTTAAACTTTTCGCATAGGGTTTGGACGACATTCTCTGATGAGGAGTCTTTGTTTGGAGGCATGGAATAAGAGCAATGAAAGCACAAATTTGGTGGGAGCTTGTAGAGTAGGCCAAACTCCAAGAAGGTTTAAGATAAAGAGACATGAGATGGGACAATTTTCTTCATTCATTCTCAAATGCATTACATCGGAATAAATATGAAAACAACCTAGACCAGTAACCCACTAACAGATACTTGGCATATTTTAAGGAAATAAAGATGTAACTAAATTAAACATGCATAACTGAATTCAAATACTTGTGCAAAAATTATTAAACGCGCTGATTGAAAGAGTCCACCACTTGTTGCATCAGTCCATGAGCCATGCGGGCCTTCTAGACATCTGTTTGGCCCAGTTGTTGAGCCCATTAACCTGCTGGCCCGTATCACACTGTCGTGCCTTCAGACGAGTGTCAGCCTTAGCTGAATGGGTTTTATCTCAATACACTGTCGTTTGCGGTTACAAAATATTTTGGAAATGAATCAAATTATAATTTGAGTTGAATTTGATTTAGAAATTTATGAAGATGTTTGGTTAGTTTATTTAAAAATGAAGATAATATTTTATTTTACATTGTATGTAATTTTAGTTTTATTCATGATTACTTTATAAAATAGTAATCAAGTTTTGAAATAATTTTAATTAGGTCATTCAATAAATATTTTATTCCAATAAGGTCACTAAAATTTCATTTTTGTTCTAATCCTAAATATTTTACCAGGTTGACAGGTAATCTAGGATTTTTTTTTATTTTTAAATAGTATGATATTGCAAAATATTTGTTGGTGCACATTTTGTGACCGTCGCTATGCAATTCTGTTCAGCGGAAACGATGTACGAAGTTAGAACAACTTCGCCCGCCATAGGCGAAGTTGTAACAACTTCGCCATAGGCGAAGTTGTAACAACTTCTGCCATAGGCGAAGTTAGAACAAGTTCGCCTTAGGCGAAGTTATAACAACTTCGCCTACAGGCCCAAGCCCGCGAAGTTTATATATATATGTGTGTGTCGTGTTTAGGGTTAGTGATCCAGAAAATAAGAGTTTTGTGTGTTAAGTTCAAGTAGCTAGAGAGAAACCGAGAGAGAGAGTCGTGTGGGACGACCCGAGGTAGAGCTCACCTCGGGTCGGCCGTCATTTGTTTATGTTCGGTATGTAACGTGGTTTTATTATAAAAGATCTGCAGATGTGTTTATCCCATTCGTGTGTTTGTTCGTGTATGTGTTTGTGTGTAATCTTGTTCTTCGTCTTCTACACCATAAACGAGTCTAGGAGGATTCCGCACTCCTAGACCTCTTGCGGATCTCGTATCGATCGGCGACGCCCCGGGGGGACTTACAAGTGGTATCAGAGCCTTAGGCTCTTATGCTATGGTTCGAGATCTGCGTTTTGGTGTTTCTGGCACGTTTCTGATGCGTTTCTGGCCGAACAGCTGCTACAGGCGAAGTTATGGGGTTCAGGCGAAGTTGCCGCTACTGTTTGTAGGGTTTCGGCGAAGATATAAGGTTAAGCGAAGTTATCCACAACTTCGCCTACCTTACAAGTTCGCTTATCAGTCAGGCGATGTTATGGACAGGCGAAGTTATTGACAGGCGAAGTTTTAGCCAGGCGAAGTTATAACCAGGCGAAGTTATGGACAGGCGAAGTTGACTTTAGGCGAAGTTAACGAGAAAAAAAAAGTGTTTTGGAGTTTTCGTCTGTATGGCCAGGTGTACACGATTATTGTGAGACCGGAGATGTTGTTCCGTCAATGAGTGAAACTTGTTATCTCTGGGTCTTACGTGTGAACAAATACGTGTCAACTCTGGATATGGAGTTGAGTTTGTGAATGGGATATTGATTGAAACTGGATATTGACACATATTTGGGTGTTTGTGGGCAATGAAATTGTTGTTGTTCGAGGTTGACCAACTGAAGAAAGTCAAATTGAACTGAAGATTTTCGTCATTACTGGATTGCGGTCAGAGCATATTATTTATGTTATTTTCAAGGCGTTCGAGAATTGGATCCTGAAACGTGATGCTTATTTATTAAAGTGAAAATTCTGGAACAAGTTGGATTTAATCGGGAATTAAAGTGTTTATGTTCTTGATCGTTATCCCTGGTGATTGAAGATGCTTCGGATTAATTAATGGTCACGTGTGTTAGATTCTGTCAAGGTGGTTTTGTGATGAAATTGATCACTTGATGTTGAGTAGTTGAAGATTAAACCTTATCGTATGCCGACGTGTTGGTGAAGTTGCGGAGAGAGCCCAACTTCACGTGTTAGTGAAGTTAGATCAACTTCACGTGTTGTGAAGTCAGAAGGACTCACGTGATTGGTTGAGATGATCAATTAGGCACGGGGATGCATGCATTTCAAAGACCTCAATCTATTTAGTCGGTGAAGCTTACACTGAAGGGGAGATCTGATATGGAAGACGCTGGGTGATTGGTAGATTTGTGAAGCTACATGACAGTTTCAGACACGGCTGGTTGAAGGGCAAACAGAAGATCATCAGTTAAGAGGGAGTCTGTTGGTGCATGTTTTGTAACAGATGATCTTTTGTGTTTGTTAGAATTGAGAGCAACGGTCAAAGGGGAGTCTGTTGGTGCATGTTTTGTGACCGTCGTTATGCAATTCTGTTCAGCCGAAACAAAGTACGAAGTTTGAACAACTTCGCCATAGGCAAAGTTAGAACAACTTCGCCATAGGCGAAGTTGTAACAACTTCGCCTACAGGCCCAAGCCCAAGCCCAAGCCCGTGAAGTTGTGATTATATATATCGGCTGTGTCTTGTTTAGGTTGGTAATCCAGAAAAGTTAGAGTTTTGTGATCAGTTTATTTGTCTAGAGAGAAACCGAGAGGGTGAGTCGTGTGGGACGTCCCGAGGTAGAGCTCACCTCGGGCAGGCCGTCATTTGTTTTCGTGTTTGGTATGTAAGTGTTTTGATTATTATATGAAAAGATCTGCAGATGTGTTTATCCCATTCGTGTGTTTGTTCGTGTATGTGTTTGTGTGTAATCTGTTCTTCGTCTTCTACACCAATAAACGAGTCTAGGAGGATTCCGCACTCCTAGACCTCGTGCGGATCTCGTATCGATCGGCGACGCCCCGCGGGGACTTACAATATTTTTTAAAAAAATTAACCAAAAATAATTTTAAAATTACAAAAAATGGCAAAAAAAAAAAGAAAAAGAAAAAAATAGGTTACGGTTTTTTTATAAGAACCCACAGCTAACATTTCAAATAGATAGTTATTTTGGTATTAAAATATTTAATATTAGAATTATTAACTTTTCGATACAAAAAAAAATAGGAACATATTAACTGTATTGTAACTTTTTGTTGTTTTTCATATATTTTGTTTTCATAAATTTTCATTTTTTTTCTTTTTGCAATTTTTCGCACTTTAAAAACTATTTTTCTTAATTTTTACTAATTTTTTAAAACAATATTATCCATTGTCAAACTTAAAAAAAAACCTAAATAATATGCTATACGGGTAAAATATTTAGGATTGAAACAAAAATGAAACTTTAGTGGCCTAATTAGAACAAAATATTTCATGAATGACATGATTGAAACAATTTCAAAATTTGGTTACTATTTTATATAGTAACCCCTTTTATTTAAGAGCATTCTTGGCAGGTTCTTTATTTTCATCTTTATAATTACACTAAAATCACTAATTTTTCTTTTTTTTTATTTCATATATTTTCATGCCTTTATAATTACATTTTTTTTCTCTTTCACTCACAACCACTTTCAACAAATATTAAAAAAATTAGTTTGAGACCCGTGTGTTACATGGGGAATTGATGAAATTTTAGACTTAAAAATTAAGCATCATACCTTCAATAACACAATTATCATATATTGTTAATACAATTACAATTTATATTAAAATTACAAGAATTACAAAACAAACATTACACGAATATTTTACAAATAAGTAAAAATTTCATTGTACACTACTTTTGTGGTTGCCACGCCGCCACCCTTGACCATGTAGTCTAGCCTGGTCGCGTGGCATGGCCAGCTCTATCAGCATGCGTTTTTCGCTTCTCGACTCATTTAACTTTGTATACGCATGCCGGCTCTGATTCGATCCCAGTTTCTGCCTCATTTCCTCTTCTTAGACCTCGTTTTCCATGCTCTTCAACCACGAGACCTACAATAATAAAAAAACGTGTAATTTCATGCGAGAAACAATCGGTAATTGTTAACGTTTAAGCATAAAACAAACACAAAAACAAGATAAAACGCTATGTGTTTTGCAATACATCAAGCTCATCTCGTACTTGGTTTGCATCGACTTCTCGAAGTCCTTACATAACGTTTCATTTTCCGAGCCAAATAAATGTCGTCGACATAAATTTGGACAAGGAGCAGATCTTCTCCAAAAGTCTTATAGAAGAGAGTACAATCCACAGTCCTACGTTTGAAGCCACTATCAATCAGATGGTCTGCAAGTGTGCTATACCAATCTCTCGAGCTTGGTGAATTCCATACAGAGCCTTGTTTAAACGATAAACACGATCTGGATAGTCTGGATCTTCAAAACCAAGAGGCTGCTTCACAAACACCACTTCATGAAGTTCCTCGTTAAGAAACGCAATCTTAACGTCTATTTGATAAACTTGAAGTTTATAAATGTTGCATTGGCTAGAAAAATACGTATAGCCTCCAATCTTGCAACGGAAGCATATACTTTAGTGTGATCCATGCCTTCTTGCTGATTGAAACCTTGAGCAACTAACTGTGCCTTGTTTCTCACAATAACCCCACGATCATCTTTCTTACACTTAAATACCCATTTTTCGGTATAAGGTTCTTAACCCATTCAGGCTTATCAATGAGACCCCATACACCCAGTCGCACAAACTGTTGCAAATCTTCTTGCATTGCTTCAACCCATGAAGAATCTTGAAGTGACATAGGGACACTTGTCGACTCTACTTAAGATAGAAAGCAAGTGTATCGGGCGATACTCATGATTCCCGAAGCATGCATGTTAGCATATGCACACAATACGTTATCATCGCATACATTAGCAACTTGATGTCTCATACATGTCTTGAGGATGATAAGTGTTAATCCGAAGAGTCGGATTCTCAGAGACAACAACGTCGTCTTCTAAATTAGTGATGTTTTCTTCTGCTGCTAGTTCATTCATGTTTGAGACGATTCTCTAAAAGTTTCTCAGTCACTTCTGGAGTGTCAATAAATGGAGCAGAATAAGAATCTTAAAAATGACCATCATCCGAAGAAACAGAAACATCATCGGTTGTCTTAGGTTGATTATGCACCACAGTATCATCATAAATAGAAGATCTTGGTATGGAAAACAATTGCTCTTCCAAATAAGCACAAACCAAGTCTTCATTTGGTACTTCAACCGATGGAGTAAATGACTTAAATATTCCTCGTAGTCAAACATCCAATCAGGTCCCATGTCGACAGCTGGTGTAGTGTATCGTTGACAATCAACGTGATACCATTCCTCTACACAACCAAAGAAAAGTTAGAGACACATTTCTTAGGCAAAGCATAGCCCAGAAAGTAACCTTCAATGGCCTTCTCATCGAATTTCCCCGCCTCACGTTTCGGCATTGTACATGGACACCCAAAAGGTTCCAGAAATTTTAAGTTAGGCTTACGGTTATTGAGAAGCTCATAACTCGTCTTCTTTAACTTTTTAATCGTTAGAACACGATTGAGCGTATAACAAGTAGTGTTCACAGCTTCGTTCCAAAATTGAATGGGAAGCTTTGAATCCGCAAAACATCGCTCATGCAGCCTCAATCAGTGTTCGGTTCTTCCTCTTTGTAACACCATTCTGTTGTGGTGTGTATGGAGCACTGTATTCCATATGAATTCCCTTTTGAATACAGAAAAATTCCAAAACATTGTTCTTAAACTTCGTACCATATCACTTCGAATACGCCTCACTTTGTGTTTGTAAAGTGATTCGATCTAAGTGATTAAGTTTTGCATAAGAATTGGTGTAAGATCTTTAGAACTCTTTATCCAGATGTAGCTCAGTTTGTGTTATATATAAAAGAAAAATTTTCACACACCAGACCACGGCCTAGGCGTGTGACGCATATGTTGGTACCACAATTATAAATAAATCAGAGTTGCGGGTTTTAAAGCGGAAGTTATATTATAATATTTACATTACAAAAGACGGGATTATAAATACCCGTTTAATATTTATAATATATTACTTGTTTATACAAACCACCATTTATATTTTAAAGTTTAACAAAATTATCTGAGCCATCGGATAACTTAAGTACTTCGGCATCCCAAGCTTCTATTCTTGATTACCTACAAAATGTTTAGAAAATATGTCAGCAACACATGCTGGTGAATATGCTAACGCAAAAATATTTTCTTTTACTTGATTACCCCTCGAGACATAACTTAGGTCCGGGCCATCGTGGCTTAGGAATAATCAAGCTTTTAAAACAAACACATTTATAAAGTAAGTCTCACACAAGGCACCCCAGCAAACACCGCAGCGTTCGACATTACTTAGGTACCATACGTACACACATGGTTAGTCTCACACGGACGTAAATTAGGTCCGACCCATAGTGGCGGAGGTCATGGCCAAGTGTGGTGCGGTGTGCCCACCGGCTTTTTACCACATATGTAAGGATCCAAACAAACATACACGCCAACCTGATGGCTAGCGATTACTTTTGTTTATAACGTTTTAGAGACACGTAGTCCCATGTAATTCTTTTCATTTATTTTGACTCGACTAAACAAGTATAATAAAGTTGGGGCGTATTCACCTTTTCTTTTGGATCAGCTTCAATACACTGTCCGAGGGTCTTTCCCTTTTTTTTGCTATCTCGCACCTACAGTACGAGTATAACTTTTTGTTAGTCGGATATTTAATCCGACTTAAGACCTCTAGTCTTTTTTTATAATCTTTACCTCGATTATATTTTCTTTATGAACCTTTAGTTCAAAACACTCTTTCTTTACTTTAAACCTTTAGTTTAAAAGTATTATTTCTTTCTTTTCTTTTATAAGGTAAAACTCTTTCTTTTAAATTACTTACTTTTCTTTAAAATCCTACGTTTCTTCTTCTTTAAGAAATGTATACTTTCTTTTACTTATTATCTAAGAATAATAATATTAAACTAAAATAACATTTATAACAAAGAATAATATTATATTACTTTTCTTTGTTATGATTTCCTTTTATTATTATTCGAGGTATCGAGTATATCCTCGACTTAGGGTTTTAAGCCTTTATTATTTTATTCGGGCATTATGCCTACCTTGGTTGGCTTATAGAAACCCTACACAATCGAGCAGAACTTCGACGCCGCTTCGTTTTCTCTATCTTCTTGGTCAACCCTTCCTTTGACACGTTTATCGAGGCACCCAATCTTCACGGCACGTACTTCGAGAGGGTCGTTGGATCGTCTCGTGATGGCTCAAACTTCAAGATGACGTCTTAGGTACTTCGGGGCTTGTTGTTTTAGTGGCACGGATATCAAGGAAATTGGGCACGTTTTACAAGGTGATCGAGGGTACGCTTTATGAGGTCTAGAAAGATGTTAGAGAGAGAGAGAGAGAGAGAGAGTGATGTATGAAATTTTGGTGTGAGAAATGGAATGGCCGGAGCTTGCTATTTATAGAAATTTTTGGGGATCCATCGCGATACGCGATGGCCCCTTGCTTAGCTTGTCGCGTATCGCGACGTAGGTCTGCCAAGTCACAACTAGGCCTGCCACATGGTGCCACGTGGCGGACATGGTGCCACGTGGTGACACATGGCAATACATCATGCCACCGGTTGACACGTGGCAACACGTGTCGCACATGTCACACCACGTCATCGGGATACGTGATGGCGTTGGTTGTTTGGAAGTCGCGTATCGTTACGTATCTATTTCTTGGGTTTGTAACCAAGCCCTTCGCGATACGTGATGAGCTTGTCTTATGATCCGTCGCGTATCGCGATGGCTCAGGAAATCCGAATTTTACACTTTTGATCCTTTATCTTTTTAAACTTGGTATTTTTGATCCGAAATTTTCACGATGTTACAAAAATACCAATCACTAGCAACACTCAAACGATTCTTGGATCCTAAAAATTTCATATGAAGACGTTCCAAAGAAATATAAATGGAATTGATTTGATTCAACGAGTGCGACTTCTTCTTCATCTTTTTTCTTTTCTTGCATGCAACATAGTTATCGGTCAATTTGAAATGCTTTAGTGAAACAACGTCCACCAAATCATCAGCCATCAAATGATTCATCTTTCTAACATGAATATGACCCATCCACACGTGCCACAAAATCGAGTCTTTCTCTGTTGCTTTTGAGAAAAAACAAGTTTCAACATAATATGAAGACGACGATACATTCGTACTCATATTAAGTACATAAATATCATTAGATCAGGGAGATCTCATGACAACCATGCCCTTAGGAATAACATAAACCGATTTAAGGATTATACATTCCTTATCAGTGAATAAGGTGGTGTACTTCTTAACAAAAATCTGAGATACACTCAGCAAATTGTGATCCACCTTATCATAATAATTAACCTTCTCAAATGTAATGCTACCATTTGAAACATCACCCTCTTTGGTAATCATTCCACCCTGATTTCCAGGAAAAGCAACATAACCTCCTTGAATTTCATTGACGTTTGTAAGAAGATTGAGATTGATGGTAATATGTCGAGAACGTCCTTTATCCTTGATCCATATATCTCCATAAATAGTTTTGGATGAACTCTGCATAAAACAAGGAAAATGATTAGACCAAAAAGGTTGCCTAGGACACAATCTTGGGCACCACTTTCATTTTGTTTCGTTTTGAGATCCAATAACTTCATATTCCAAATGTGATTTATGCACTTGAGAGTATTTCATAGGACTCTTTGACTTTCTACGTAAGTAATCATCTTTAATCACATTTGTATCATGATTTTTACAAATTGGTTGAGTGGGTTCAAACAACTTGTTCTTTAAATTAATCTTACTTTCATTAACATGAACCACCTTCCGTGGTTTCACGTCATGAAAGTTGATTTGTGTATCATCAAACTGAACTTGCGGTGGTTGTCTTTTCAAAATTTCCTTAACCAAATGAACCTTTGATGATTGTTCCTTGGATACATGTTTTGTAGTCTTGTTTACCTTAGTTCCACATTTACGTGCCACATGACCACGTTCACCACATGAGAAACAATTTATCCTGTCCAAAAGACACTCTTAATCAATTCAGGTTTGATCAAGTGTAATGGAATCTCTTTCTCATCAAAGACTTTGTTCACACCCTTTAAGTTAAAAACTACCGGTTTTTACTTTACCAACAAATGGATTATTGAATTTCATTAAATCTTCATAAAAAATAGTTGGTTTTTCTGATTTCTTGGTGTGTACTTTAGAAGTATTTGAACCATACACATCTTCCTCAAATTCATGAGGTAAACATAAAATGTGATTAGAATGAGGAATGTTCTTTTCCTTGTGTACTTCTTCTTGTTCAAGCACATCCTCGATTACTACTTCATCAACAATTTTAACAAAAACTTTGTTACTTTTAACATGAGTTCCTTGAGTTGAGTATTGAAAAAGTGGTTTTTCATTGTTAATGTGTTTTGGTTTCTCCACATTAATTATTGGTTCAACCATTTTAGGAGGATTAACAGTCGAAGAACTATCATTAACAACCTTTTCGTTTTCTCCTGAAAATGGATTGTTTGAATAATCACTATGAAACGGGGGAGGAACCTTAACAAATCCTAAGACGTTTTTAGAACCATTCTGTTTACCAGATACTTCTATTATTTCATTCAACAGAAAAGATGAATTTCTAAACTTCCCAAGCTTATTTTTCAACTCAAATACTTCATTCTCAAGTTCAGTAATTTTTATTCTTGATTTAAGAATTTCTTGAAACTGTCGATCAATGATAATAAACTTTCTCAAAAAATCAGCCTTTAGATCATGATTACTATTTGGCAGCCCCTCAATTTTAATTTTCTATTTTTGATCCAAATCAGAGGCTTACCGGTAGTTATCATGAACTATCGCTAAATCTTTCATCAAGCTTTCATTGTGAACACGAATTAAGTCATATTTAGACTTAAATTCTTCACATTGAACACAAGATGAGCTCTCAGATTCTTTCACAGTTTCACATCTTACATTATCAGATTCAACACAAGTAGGATCAGGACTAACCTCTTCCTAGACTTCTGCATGAACCTCTTAACCTTTCTCACAATCATCGTCATATTCCATTTGAGATCCATAAGCTCCAAGTCATCTGGATCCATTTGGTCATAGTCCTCATCAGTTAATTCACTCGTGGAAATCTTCCCATCCACTAGTTGTTCATATTAACTCATAAATGCACTTAAGAAAACAAAATGTTGTTCAGCTTCTTTCATGTTGACTTATGATGGTTGTGATGTAGAATAATTACTCGCACCATCAAATTAAGCACTAGAATATCCAAATGCATTGTTGGTACCTGATGCCATAAAACACACGTTAGGCATAGAATCACCAACAGATTTTGGGATTTCTTTAGTATTCTGAAAATAAAAAGCATAGATATGAACATAAGTGCTACTCATATGTAAGGAACGACCATATAGACTAGGATCTTGATTATCCTTTGAAGAATTTTGGCATCTCAAATCATACTCATTTTCTTCAATCTTCTGCATGAACTCCAATGCAGTTAGATCGTCTTTCTTGAAAAAAGTTTTTTCTTTCAACACAAGTAGGAAAGTAGAATATGAAGTTGGCAACGAATTTTTGACCGTAACAATTTGGTCAAATTGAGTAGGTTCCATCTTTAAATTTTACATTTCGACAATGAGATGACAAAATCTTTTCAGCATTCCTTCGATGGTCTCTCCTTTCAATAAACAAAAACGTCGATATTGAAACTTTAACATGACCTTCTTGCTTTCCAACGTGTTACCAATACTTCTCTTTCTCAAATGTTGAAAAAGAGACGCACAAATCATAATACTCCCAACTTGATGGAAAATATTATCAAGTAAAGCCATTATCAACGTTGGATAAGCTTTAGTCTCAATCTACAAGGCTTTCTTCTCATCTTGAGAATAAGTATCAAACGGTTTTTCTTCATAATTGGTACTTGGATCACCAATCATTGGAGGGCTATAAACGTTATCAAGGCTTCAAGCACAATTAGGATGTACGGATCCTAAATGAGCACTTAACCCCGGTTCCCATTTTGCGAAGTCACTTGATTTTTAAGTCTTGAACACTTTGAATGTGATCCAATCTCAGCATCCAGATGAAGCATCTACTGCATAACATGTTCTGAGAAGCTAACGCGTAAAAGTTAGTCATTTTAAGAAAATCTATAGTTAAAACTATCAACCTTGTAAAATTATTTGTCAAAACTATCATGTTTTGAAAGTTTGGTTAAAGAATGAACCAAAAACTTTAACGAATATGTTCTACCTTTGGTAACGAATGGAAGATGGTTTCGGTAACGAATGGATTATGATTTGGTAACGAATGGGTTAATATGTATCACGAATGGTGAATAATGGGTTTACTATTCACATGAATTATTAAATAACGAATGATCACACGAATGATAAGTAATGAGGTTTGATCACGAATGGGGTAATGTTGATGTAATGAATGAATCAGTGTAGCGAATTATCAGTTGTAACCTAATGACACGTGCTAACAAATGGTTACTACTATTCATGCGAATGATCAGTTATACCTAACGAATGTGCATTCATCCGTAATGAATAGTCATTCAAATATTCAAATATTCATAAATTTTCCATATTTATACACGAATTTATACCTCAATCAAACTTGGATTACATGTCCAAACTCAACCAAAATCAACAAATAACCTATCAAATTACTCGTCTATTCATTCCGAACCTTACCAAACCAATCCGGACCCCAAATTCTGATCCAAACTACCTCTGTTTCCACCAAAACGTCCAGATTATCAATTCCATTGATTTGATCCAAACAAATACAATTAATCACAAATGAACCTTCAGGATCTTATTACGAACTGTTCACAAGTAATTTTGATATCAATTGACAACGAATTACTGTGTAATTGATCAAAACTATTCCGTACAATTTCATAATCCAATTCAATACAATTAATCAATCAATTAACATCAATTGATGTTAATTCAGCTTCTAATCACTTGAAAACCGGACAGTGGCTCTAATAGCACATGAGAAACCACTTCCGTACGATTACAATTACGATAAATATGATTACACAAGGATCTAGTCGCTTGATATGTTCTAGTGATTAGGTACAGGTTGAATTACGTTAAGGATGAATGTGTGACTGTTAATTTGGGCAGCGTATCGAGAGGATTCAATAATACTAACAACTTCTTCATAAACATTAAGTTACATGGATATATATATATATATATATATATAGATGACGACTCCATTCGTTATACATCACATAACGAATGGGCTCCATTCGTCCTATCTAATACATTAAGTACGAATAACTCATTCGTTGATTCTCAATCGTTAAACAGACTTAACGATTGGCCTAATAATAACTTATGTGCTCATTCGTTATACAACACATAACGAATGGCACCTTACATTAACGAATGGCACTATTACAATCACCAAAATGCCCTTTACATTAATAAGACCAATTATATAAATAAACCAAGATTGAGACGCCAAAACATGTACTAACATTGATATTTGTAACTATGGTCTATGTTTATTAGTAAATACAACGTTTAGTAAGATGCACAGTTTGCGGCCTTACATAAGGCCAATAAAATCCATTTGTGGGAGGCATCCCCTCTCTCTTCTGCGATCGAGTATTTCTTTTCTTCACTATTTTATCGAAGGTTGCAAGAATATTTAACATTTTATGTTGTTGTGGTGTGCCTTAAGATCAGTTGTCTCCTTATCCTTGCATGAATAGTTCAGTCGCAAATAATGAGAATTATTCTCATTTTGAATGGTCGACTAAATATACACAATTGATAGAAAAATATTTATGAAAATTTTATCACATTACTTGCATATATACATGTATTTTATTATCAGAATAGAAAAAAATAGCTTATAATGCACCCAGATTTTGAAGTTTTGGGTTGAGGCTAGCACCACTTGAGTCAAAAGTTTCTTTGGTGTCGGTATTTGTAGAGGGAAGCCCCCTATTTATCATCCTGTAAGAATAAATACACTAACATAAATTTATTTATATGGTCATTATAATTATTTATATAATAATATATCAAAATATTAATTATACCTTATTATATATTAACTTGGTAATTGCTGATAGACCATATTACCCTTACTAGCTAACAAAAGGTTTCCCCTTGGGTGTATATATAGAGAGATTAAATTAACTTCAATAACATAATCTCACATACATAAGAAATTCTCAATGTTAGCTCACCATTCCTCATTGTCTTCAACTGCCTGAGTCTTACTGTTCCCATTCATTACATTATTACACACTTTCGCAGAAGATGCCCGGTTGGCACACGGTTCACCATGGGTCAAGTACGACATCCTCATCTCTATTCTCTTGCACCATCTAGTGATCTAAATCTTAAGAGAAACACAAACGCTATTACTTCATGAATTAACTAACCACGTTACTCCCCTTGTCCTACATACTTCCCTTTATGACCACACTTGTGATAGGTTCTACAACTTACTCGCATTAATCACACAATCATACTTTAAACATTCTTAACACCTTATCTCTAGCAACTAAGCTAGTATTTACAAAATATTACACCAAAACATACATTCTATCACATGAATTAAATCATGAACTTAACACATACTTTTTTTTTGGGTAAAGGGGTTCACCCGGTTAAATGCATTCACACATCCAAAAAAATACAAGTAATATGACAGAGTGCCATATTAGTTCTCAAGTATGACATGCCATACAAGAGTAGACAAACCAAAACCACCAAAACTGGTAAACACAGCTAAAGCTTACACAAGAACCAAGGAAAAACAAAACAAAAAAAACAAATCAACCATTATCATCAATTTGATGGGAAACTCCCCGCGGAAAGTGCCAATCCTCGAGAACCCGATTAATCCGTTCCGAATTCTTGAACTTTAGAGTCATAAGCTTTAGGCGAGTACCCCTAATAATTTCTTCAGCAACAGTCGTAGGAGTCTTCAAGGAGTTCCTGAAAAGCCGGTTATTTCGCTCCTTCCAAATAACGTACACCGACGCCCCAAATAACAGCCGATTAACAACATTATCAATAGAGTTGGACCTTCCAAATTGAGACACATATTGGAGAATATTCGCCCAACCATTTCTGCACCCCTGAAACTTCCCCTTCATTTTTACAATACTCCAAACCTCAGAAGAGAACTTACAGTCAAAGAAGAGATGATTACGAGAATCCGGCTCTCCATTACAAAGAAGGCAGCAATACAAGTTATGATTTGGATACCCACCAATCTTCCACCCCATAATACGATCCTGCGTGCTCAACCTGTCATGAATCACAGTCCACAACATAAAGGAGTGTTTTGGAACACATTGAGAGAACCAAACAACATGCACCCAGGACACCTTATCCGCCGGTCTCCGAAGAATATGCCATATACCTGAAGTCGAGAAATTCATTGAAGTCCCATTCTCATCCAAAACCACTATCTTGTCCCTCATATCCGGACAAAGACTTACATCTTTTAAGTTCGAAAGAATTGGGTATCTCAACGACCAATCAGGCGGCCAACCCCAGTTACTATGATGAACAACATCACTGACACAGGTCTCTAAAGACAATCCAGCCCGATGAATTGCTCTAGGGTTGATATAATCAATTAAAGGACAAAGAACGTCCCATTTATCGTACCAAACTGAAGTAGCTCTCCCATTACCAATTTCATGCCATATAAACTGTCTAATATGGGGACGAAACTGAAGAATTTTCCTCCACCCCCAAGTACACGAGTTAGGAATCTGCAAGCTCCAAAAATTTCGCCCCTTCATTTTATACTCATGAACCCATTTAACCCACAACGAATTACGAACATTGATTAAACTCCAAATATGATAAACCAGAAGAGAGTTATTGACATCCCGGATACTCCGGATACCCAAACCCCCTTCACATTTCGGCCGACACACCATATCCCAAGAGACTTTATGCTTTCCCTTATTGTGACCATAGTCCCAAAGGAAATTTTTAATCCGTTTCTCAAGATCAGCAATAAGTCTAGAAGGGAGTGAAAACACAGCAGACCAATAAATATATAAGGACGACAGAACAGACCTGACCAGCTGCAGTTTACCCGCAAAGGACAAAGTTTTATTCTTCCAATCTCCAATCCGACTATCCATACAATCCAGCAACCTCTTACAATCACGGTAATTTAACCTCGTGGAAATAAGTGGAACTCCCAAGTATTTAACCGGGAGCCTTCCCTCAACGAAGGGCATAATACTCAAAATACCACTTTTAACGCGGTCCGGGACATTACAGAAAAACACGGTACTTTTCGGAACACTCGGAGTAAGCCCGGACACATCTTTGAAATCATTCAGAGCCCCCATAATAGTTTTAGCAGAATTCACATCACCTTGAGCAAACAGGAACAAATCATCCGCAAAGCAAATATTGATAATATTTAATTTTTCACAATAGCGATGAAAACGGAACGAGCGTTCAATACGAACCTTTCGATGCAAAATTAACGTGAGAGCTTGCATAACCAGTGTGAAAATATAAGGGGACATCGGATCTCCCTGTCTCAGACCTCTTTTACCACTAAAGAACCCGTGTAAGTTCCCATTAACGGATATCGAAAAGGAAGAAGTGGTTATGCACTCCATTATCCAATGAATCATCTTATCGTGGAAACCATACCCAAAAAGAATATCACGAATGAAGTCCCAACTGACCGTATCGTAAGCTTTCTGGATATCAACTTTAAAAGCACATCTAGGCGGACCATTATTAGTGTGATAATTATGCATTAACTCTTGGGTCAAAAGGATGTTATCAGAAATCCTACGCCCAGGCACAAACGCAGACTGATTGATATCAATTGACGACTCCAAACCCTTCATCATACGAACCGAGATAATCTTGGTAATGCATTTATATAAAGTGTTGCAGCACGAGATGGGGCGAAAATCATTAGGAGTCACAATGTTGGTCACTTTGGGAATAAGGGCAATAATAGTGTGGTTTACCTGTTTAAGGAGACTTCCTTTTCTGAAAAATTCATGAACCGCCAAACAAACATCTTTCCCAACAATATCCCAAGAACTTTTGAAGAAAGCCGAGGAGAACCCATCAGGACCCGGCGCTTTGGAATTCCCAATAGAGAAAAACGCATCCTTGATTTCCAAATCGGATATAGGTCTAACCATAAGCTCCGCCTGAGAGGCCGTGAGCTTAGTAGTAAAAATCTGATTATCCGGTTTTCTCAATGGTTGCAAATCTGAACCAAAAATGTTCCTAAAATGATTAACAAACACCGAAGGAACATCCAACCCCTCAAATAAACGACCCTGAGCATCACTTATAATATCAATACGACCCCTATGGTTTCGCATTTTCAAGGAATTGTGAAAGTACGCAGTGTTAGAGTCACCAAGCTTTAACCAATCAACTTTAGCCTTCTGTTTAAGGAATTCTTCCTCATCTTTAGCCGCCTCATGATAAGCCTTGAGATAACTACTCTGCTCCCGAATCATCTCCAAATTAGTAGGATCAATGTCTAGACGGGTTTGACAAGCATCCAGAAGGGTTCTCAGATCATTAACTTTCTTGTGGAGATTGCCTTGCCGGTGCAGCAAAGAACGGATAGGATGTTTTAAGTTTTGTAGTTTCTTTACTACGCGAAACATGTGATAACCATTCACCTCAATATTCCAGCCGTTAGCAATAATATCATTATAACCCGGTTTTCCAATCAAGAAATTAGGGAATTTAAACGGTTTAGGCTTACCTTTAATAAGAGAGGGGAATTTCAAAAGACATGGAGAGTGGTCTGAGATCCGGTATGGAAGGAACACCGCCGAAGAATCATTAAAAATCTCCATGAACTTAGAGTTTCCCATCACCCTATCAAGCTTTTTGAAAAGACCCATACCCGTTTTCGGTTTATTGCTCCAAGTGAATTGGAGTCCGACCCCATTAATATCCTCAACTTCAATGTTCTTAACACAATCACGAAAATCAAGCATCCCAGTGGAAATTTTGGAAGAACCATGCAAGCTGTCTTCCAAATTAAGAGCACAATTAAAATCTCCAAGTAAAGCCCAAGGTTTACCACGAGTGAATTGATTATGAACAGCAAGATTATGCCATAACTCCCTTCTTTTCAAATAACAATTCTCAGCATACACGAAAGAACCATACATCACCTTGCTATCAAGCTTAAACTTTAACTGAACGTGAAGAACCTGGTTCGAATAATCAATAACCATAAGATCAACCAAATCCGTATTCCACCCCACAATAATCCGAGTACCTTTATCACAAACACTACCATTGCTGGTCCAATCCCAATTTTTACAAATCTTCTTACAAACATCAAAAACCGCGTTTAATTTGACGTGAGACTCAAGAATAGCACACACCTGAATATTATTCTCTTGGATTACCTTACGAACCTCTTTTTGTTTAAGAGGGCGGTTCAACCCTCTTATATTCCAAGTGGCGATGGTACCCATTAAACACCCAATTCACCGGGTGTGCTTGCACCCTCAGAACCAATATCCGCTTTCATAGCTTTAGCCACATCCGTAAACAGCTCCTCCACATCATCATCATCTGCATCACTTTCCGATTCATCCGCCAAATTACCAAACCGGTTACTTGTTTGGACAGCATGCTTTTCCTTTAACTGGACCCCCACAGCCATAGGAGTTGTAGGTTTACCCATAGGATGATTATTAACTTGTCCATGAGCAGGTGGTTTATTTATAGGTTGTGACACAGCAGGTTTAACGACCGGTCGATAGACAAGATTATGTTTTTTGACAATAACTTTTTTCTTTCCCTTCACCCTCTGGAAACCATCATCATTAGTGACTTTCGTTGGTTCTTCATTTAACTTTTTATCATGAACTTGTTTCGGGCATTGAGTGTTCGAATGACCAAACACCTCACATAGAGAACATCTGGGGGGCTCCCAATCATATTCAATCTTAATCTCCGAGATCTTATTTGTCTCCCCCCACGTATCCGGAACAACAACAAAACTTAACACATACTTTCATTCGCACTATACCATACATTCTAACATTCAAATTAATTATATGCTTTACTACTTGTGAGCTTTCTTGAGTGGCATACGACGACTATCCATACTGTCATTCTTTTTAGGTCTCATTCTCTGTTTGAGTCTAAGAATGTAAGGATGCTTAAATCTCTTAAACTTTTGCTCTGATACCAACTTGTAAGGCCTCAGACCCGGGTGCCCTACTTTAGACGTTGGATTTACCCATAATCTATGTTTGTTACAACGAAAGCACATAAAATATGCAGCAGAAACTAAAACTTTTATTCATTAACTTCTTTATCTAACTAATATTCAATATGGATAGCCTCATACGCATCTTAAGCTCGCCACATCATCAGCAATACCTGCATGCATACTGAAAGTTAGCTACACGCTGAATGAGTTCTAACGCATCTGTCTTGTCATGAAATATGATTTATCAATAAATCACATCTTTCTAACATTCAAGTAGATACTCTTTTAGAGATTACTCAAATTGCAACACACTAGGTACATCTAGACTCATGTGAAACATCTAAAAGAGTATTAAAATATCTTTAAAGGAAACGAGAGACTATAGTTTTAAATTCAGAAGTGAGAACACAAACTGGTTGATAACTCTAAACTTAGTTATGTTCAAAGATAACATAATGTAACTTTCGGGATATATTCTTATGTCAGCAGATAAATCTATCTCATGGAGGAGTCATAATGAGTTAATAACAACAACCTAAGTCATGATGACATAACATGTTGATTAATCACAATGCAGATGTCAATAAGTGTTGTTGAGAATTTATCAGTGGACTCATAAGTTTCTTAACTCCGTATAAATTATATATTGAAGACTTATTGTGATAAAGTCAGTTATAATGTTTTCTCATTCAGTAACAATTTGAGAGGTGTTGCATTAAAATTCAATGTGAAATTAATTATTTGTTTATGAACGAGCTAAGGAAACTAAATTTTCGTATCGAATGCATTCATGATATGCTTAAGGATCCTATAACTAAAGGACTATCTCCCATAAGTATTATGAAAGAGCTTATAATCATGACGTGTTTATTAATGACCATGTACAACTGCATATCGTAATGTGAATGATTAACTAATAATTTTTCCTCACTAGTTTTATTTTATATGTATCTTAATATGTTTGCATTGATATGGCCTAAAATATATACATTATTGTATAAGTATTTCCTACAATTTTAAGTGCTTTGAGCTAGTTTTTAAAAACTTATACACATTCTTGGCTCATATTTAGATTTTAAAATTTTAAAGAGACTATGAGCTAAAACATATATGTTTTAGTTTAAAAGGAAGTCAATCTAAATAGATCAAGTTAGTATGACAACTAAATTAATTTAAGTGTGAATTAATCATTATGATGAATGAGACGTAAATTAAAATTATGTGAACTCAAAATTTTTAATTAATAAAGTCATCTATGATAATTATTAACTCAAATAAGTGGCTACATTTTAACAGGAAATTCGAGAGCTATAACAAAGAGTATTGGGCTGGACATAATATACACCAAATTAAATGAGAGCTTGGAAGCCCATTAAGCTAAAGCAAAACAAAGGCTGAACGGAGGCCACGAAAAAAATAAAGCCTTGCCACGCAAGTCTAAGGGATGTAGGCATTTATTAATTATAAAAGGATTGATATTATCTTGATTTAGTGGTGGATAGGCCCCTGTTCAATTGATTGGGAGCCGAACAACAGTCTTGGGACGGAAGACAAGATTAGACGGCATCATCATTATTGACTTTAGTGTCGCAAGAGGAAACATCTTGGTTCGAGCAAAGAGCGTCTTGGTTCAACACCTACTCAACCAAACATCATTATTATTGGTTTGAATTTATTATTATCTTTATGAATTCATTATTGGAACCAAGTTATTTTCTTTTGCTCTTGAGTATGGTTGTTGGCTAAACCCTTAGACCGCCTAGGTTATGATGAACTTTAGTTGACGTTAGATTTGGTTTGGATTTTTTTCATCTATGGTTTATGATTAAGTAAGAGGTTTATTGTTATTTAATTGATGCATATGTGTGCTTGGTTTTTGTTTGATGAATTTTATTATTCCACATTGTCATATAATAGGATTTTGTTAGGTCATTTACTGTGTGTTCTTGACTAGTTTATGATTGATTTGTAATAAAATCATAGGAATAATATTATTATTCAATCTAATAAAAGTGTGCTGCTAACCTAAAAAGCTGTAAGGTGATAGGTTATTGTTAGATCTTTGTTGATTAAGATTGCTAGATTTAGTTCTTCGTAAGGAGTCCGTCTAAGTTTGATTAATTAACGTTGTCTAGCGAGTCAAGTGCGTTCTTTAAACTACCTTTGATTTCCGCGCTGTAAGGTAGGATTTCCTATAAAGGTACTTGTCATAAAATAAATTAGCGACCGTAAGAGAATCTAATTAAAATCGGTAGTTTTAATAGCTTATTAGGATTCCATAGGTGTCTTCTTGAGAAGGGTCAAGGGTCCTGTTCGGTTTCCCATTAAGTGAATAGTTTAAGATCCCGGTTCCATAACTTAGCATTTTCCAACCATTTGATAATTGATGCATTAGGGATTCTAGCCTAGGTGGTTGTTCGTCATCATCTGATTTAAGTCCAGGTTTAAGTCGTCTTGTCTTTTATTAATTAGATTTTAATATTAGTTTAATTAATAGTATTATAATAAACCCCCCTTAATATATAAATAAATAGTTGTGTCTGTAGTTAAGTCTAATTTAGCTAGTTTACGTAATTTTAAGAGTCTGTGGGTTCGATATTCGGACTTACTTAGCTGTACTACAGTCGACCGGTTCACTTATCGGTTAGTAGTTTTAGTTAAGTTAAGAGTCTAGAATTATTACTTAGTGTCTAGATTAGCTTATATCTACTTAATAATAATTAGACTACATTTAGCACATCATGCATGCATAATGACATATAGATAAAATACTATACAAATTAAACCTTCTGAAGGGCTTACTTAGGTTTTAAATAATGACTACAATATGAATAATGGGGTCTTGAGCTAATGTTCAATTCAATGATTGCACTTCTCTGCTTCAGTTTAAGTTTAAAACTAAATATAATGTTAACTACTGATCAGGCTTATCTAATAATCATATTAAATTATTTACTCGATCAAGTGGGAGAATGTAAGAATAAACACACCAATATCTATTTAGTTATAGTGCCCATTATAATAATCTATACAATAATAGATCAAAATATTAATTATACATCATTATATATTAACTTGGTAATTGTTGATGGACCATATTACCCTTACTAGATAATATATGGTTTCCCCTTGGGCGTATATATAGATAGATTAAACTACCATCAATAACATAATCTCTCACTCATAAGAAATTCGTGTGCCTCCTCTCTCCTAAAACCAGGGTCCTCTCAATAACCCTAACACCATACTTAACTATACATCCTAAGTGGAACTCGATCAAGATGACAAACATGTCGACTACATCATAATCTGTTGTTGTTGCACAAAGAACTCATAGAGAAAAATACAACATTCTTTCTATTTTATTTTATTAGTCTAAAGTCTAAATCTAGCGTCTCAACTTCAATTCATACAACCTACATTATGCGTAAAAATAATTTGTCAACAACGCATATTGAGTGAGTAACCACAGTTAAATATAAATATAGTAATAGTGAGAAATAAACAATTCATTACATATGTGCATAGCATCAATTAATATAAACAAGTATGTGTGTCTTTTCGAACATGTCACCAGATTACGGACGTGTCTACTCTAACGAATTCGCAACCAATAAACAACAAAAAAATAAAAGCGTTATCCCTCTAACCCAAATGGTGTCGAGTTACTCCGGCGGCGTATGATCTTACTTATGAGGATGAAATACCAACCAACCATAAAGCAGTAAGCACATAATTCATATAGCAATTAATTGAGCAATATCACAACCACACAAAAATGGACTTGTGTTTGAGTATAATAGTGTAATATTAGTTGAATACGCATAAAGCCCCCAAAAATAGAGGAAAAAAATGGATGTGATAACTCATCTTTTAAGATAAGGTAGACAATAACGTGAAGACGGTAACGATTATGGTGAAGATAAGTTAGTTAGTTTCACGAGGAGTCTCGATGATAAGTCCTAATTATAAAAGGTACAACTCCAATAAATATTCAAACGATATATATAAACGAGCGAGACACAATATCATGGGTTTATTAAGGATTTGGGTCATTAAGGGGTTAAATATAATTTACATTAGTTTTATAAAGTTGTAATAAAAACGTAGTCAATTTTCATATCATTACAAGTTAGATGTCAATTTTTAATTAATAATCGATAATTTAATGTTACATTATTGTTTTGAACACTTGTTTAGCGATGACCGGTTGATATAATGCTAAATGTTTATGTTTCCTGTGTATATTTTATTTAATATTTTAATAATTTTTGTTAGTTTTTAGTCGAGATTTGTACACTACTAACACTTTTATGTTACATAGGTTCCGGGAGTTGATCGTTATCAAAAAGGGCAAAAAACGAGTTAAAAAGAGCCAAAACGGAGATCTGGAACACGTCAGGAAGGAGCCAGAACAGAGAACCGGTCAGACCGGGCCTATCTGGCCGGCCCCGTGGTAGAACACGCCGCGCTGCGCGACCAGGCTCTCATCTCCTGGTCGCGCGGCGCCTAGGAGTTGCTGGACAATTTTTATTTCGTTTTTGCTTCATGTTGGGCCTTGTTTTGGGTATTTAAACATCTTTAACTTAAACCTGAACATAACCTAAAGCCACCAGCCGAATTTAGGAGCTAAAACTCCATAAACTACTTAGGTCGTGATGAACCTTAGTTCGGTTTGATTTTGTTTGGATTTATATTCGTTATGGATTTTATGTTCTAAGTAAATAATTGAGCTTGATTTAATTAATGCGTATGATTGCTTGGTTTTTACTTGGATTTATTGTTCACATTGCCCTTGTTGATTGTTTCATAAGATTGGGTTTTGTTTGGTCATTTACTGTGTGTTCTTGACTATTTTGTGATTAATATCGATTATAATAATGAAACAATAAAATCAATTAAACAGATAAAAGTGAGCTGCTAGCCTAGAAAGCTGTAAGGTGATAGGCTATTGATAGATCTTTGCTTGTCGGGATTGCTAGATTTAGTTCTTCGTAAGGAGTCCGTCTAGGTTTGATTTTTAGCTTAGTCTATTAAGTTAATTGAGTCTGCTTTGCTATCTTTGATTTCGACGCTGTAAGGTAGGATTTTGTCATAAAAGATACTTAGACATAAGTTATTAAATAACCATAAGGAGGTTTAATTCATAAAACTAGCGAGTCTTAAAACTTGTTAAGAAATCCATAGGCGTCTTCTTGAAGTTCAAGGGTCCTGTTCGGGTTTTCTGTCAATGGTCTATTTCATGATCCCAGTTCCATAACTTTAGTTTTCCATTTAATTAATAACCGTAACTTTGGGGATTCTGGCCTGAGTAGTTATCTTTATCATCTGAATTAATCTAAGTTTGTTTGATTGTTTACTAGTTTAAATTAATTAGGGTTAAAGGTTTTATTATTATTATATAAATTAGGTTTAGGGATTATTATTTTATTATAAGTTAATTAAAGTAATCATTATTAAGTTTTAATTATTAGTTAATTATTTATTTAGAGTTTTAATTAATTAGTATAAAATTCTCCCTCAAATATTATTAATAAATAGTCGTGTCTCGTAGTTGAGTTTTGTTTGCTAGTTTCGTAATTTAAAGAGTCTCGTGGGTTCGATATCCGGACTTATTTAGCTATACTAGAGTCGACCGGTTCACTTGCCGGTTAGTAGTTTAAGTTAAGTTTAAGAGTCTAGATTATTACTTATTGTCTAGATTAATATAATTTTAGTTAATAATTATTTGACTACTTTTAGCACATCAACTTTTTGGCGCCATTGCCGGGGACTCTTAGCGATTGCGTTATTTGCTTTAATTGGACTTATTTGCTACATACGTGCTATTTGTTTTCGTTTGAGTCTAATTAAATTTTAGTTTATTTTTGTTTTAGTTTTTAGTTTTTATATTTTTGGTCTACTTACTTTGTCTGTTGCGTTTTTAAGGTATATGTATTTGATATTCGTTAACCCAACACACAGATCTCAGATCTATGTATAATTAACCTAAGTACGGATCTAGCTCGCAATTGCCATTGATTGCTAGTTATACGTTATATATACATTGTATGTATGTATAATAAGATTAGTATGAAGCTTGAGAGTAAATCTGGGCAGCAATTCGTTAATGTAAACTCAAAACTTAACTTAAACAGTGGACAGAAGCCACTATATATAGAAGATGGATCTAGTTCGTTACACATTCCGTAACGAACTAGCATCCACTTCGTTACATACATTTAAATGAAATAACCTTAACGAATCACCTCCTGATTCGTTAAACATCTTTGACGAATCAGGAGAGGATATAACTTAGATCTAGGACCTCACACCTCTCATATGTGTGATCTCATTACAAATGAGCATGGATATGCCTGTTTATAGGCCACATGCTCTACTTCGTTAAGTTACATCTAATTCGTTATATCTTCATAACGAATTAGACTCCATTCGTTATGATTCCATAATGAATTGTAATAATCTTAACGAACTAGCCTAGTCTATAATGAATGGAACTCATTCGCTATACAATCCATAGCGAATGGACCATTTACATTAAATATACATTAAATACAAAGACTAGACAACCTATAAGTTATTTGATCGTTACGAACAACAATTTCGTGCACTAACAGACACCCCCTTTTGCGTAGCTATCGAATACTTTAATCTTGAATACTTTAACTGCAAATCACCAGTCACCAAACCGTGCACTAACAGACACCCCCTTGACTGATGATTTTCTGGCTTGTGCAGACAGACAATCTTTAAATCTTTTCAGCGAACCAACAACTTGTAGCCTCTCATATCAGATCACCCCCTCAAAGTGAGCAACTCTTGGAGATCATCCCGATAATCCACTGGCGTATGATATGGTTCAATCTTTCAACAGTCAGCAGCAAGTCATCAGCTATCCGTCAGCACCGGTAAAAGAAAAACATATCTTTACGTTTAACCTCGTCACACATCTTCATGAATAACCCGATCATTCAACATCTTTCACTTCGGTTTTCCCTCTCTTTATAACGTGTATCCCAAATATACACTTGAAGCTCTTCCGCATCTCATTCGCAAAGATGCACTAATGTTTGGGCATATGATTCAGAGTTCCAACCTCTATTAATAGACCCCAAATGATCAATTTCTTCAATCCAATGACAAGACTCGTATATTCTTCAATAAGATCAACCCGTTCGAGAATCGTCCCCCTCAACAGAAGTAATCCGCCGTATACTCGTAGCCAACATAGTCAGGATCAAAGTCCCTCAGAAAGAAGTAAAAGGATAGACACTCGTATCCCACATAGTCAGGTTTCAATCTAGAACAAATCAATCACTAATCGAAAAGCAATTGCAGCCTTGAAATCCGTTAAACGTAGCTTTTTCGCCATGAATTACCACCCAAATTGCAGTAATTTTTCAAGAAACCTTGCAAATGTAGGAAGATACAAACCAAATAATCCCAAATGACAGTTTTATCTCCCCCTTTTTCTTGACAAATTCAGCAAGGTCTTGAATAATGCCAGGTCCCCGATTTCAGCTGGATCTTACTCAAATCATGTTATAACTCACACAAATTAATGTGCCGACAAGAGAGTTAATGACGGGTTGCTATATTTAGAAAGATCATCATTTGTTAAAGGCGGAATCATTAACAAACATACGGTTGCTTAATCAATATTCAAAGGTAACCAAAACGAACAAGATTCACTCAAAAGATTTCCATTTATATAATATTACTCATACAAACGATAATCTATTTAGGGTTTCTTGAAGGAAGGTTTTTCCGTACGAATCCTAGGACAGCAGTCACCCTTAATAAATATTCTTTCTTATCCAAAAGGTGTAAAGGCTGGAATTCGCTTGTCCTTGGGCGGCGTGCCCTCAAACATTCTATTTATAGGCCTGCCACCCTAATACAGCTGTCATTCCTTCTAGAAACACCAAACATTAATACATATTCAAATTACATAATCACAAAATATTCTAAGTGTAAAACAAGTCTTTCGGGTATGCTTTGTTAGCAATATTCATTTCCCGAATACGCTGTGTACTCTGTCATCCTTCAAGACTTGGTAACATAGAAGTGTGCTTGGATCAGTTTCCGAGTAGACTTTACTAGACGAGTATTTTACCAAGTAAAATACTCACCGGGTAGACTTCAATCTTCTTGACTTTGCCAGACTTTGCCTGACAAACCCTTACGAGCAACCTTGTTCTTCAATGGTCCATTCAACCCTTTGCTACAAAATAACTGTAACACCCCGTAACCGCAGCGGAAACGTAAACGGGATGCAACAGACACCTCTGATATCAACCACATTGCTTATAAAGAAAACTGAATACATTAATATACTTCAAAATTACATTGTCTCGTATTTCATTACCGTCTAGGTGATACACACATCATACAATACGATACATAATTCTATTTATTATAATGTATCCTAACATTCCGCACGCAAATCTTACACACATCAAGCACTTAGCACGTAAGCAATCACTTCATCTTAGTTGTACCTGAAAAGCATGTGAGAAAACGGGTCAACTACGAATAGTTGGTGAGTTTCACAATTCGAGTAAACCATGATAAATCATTATCATAAAATAATACTATTATTGATGTAATTATGCTGAGCCCACAAGTGAAATCTCTGACTATCTCACACAACCCCCGTGGCGGGCCCACGGACCCGTGGCATATCCCCCGCCCACGGAACTGCCCCAAACCGCTATGTCTAACATTACATAGCAAAATATATATAACACCCAAAATAGACATGTGCAACTGGCTGGGAAACATCAGCAAATCCATGCCGGACCAGTTGGGTTTGTCAGACCAATAGTACTATCCACACTCTACCGGCTTTCAGTTAATCACTCGTGTTCCGGGGCCTTAGAATCAGACAATTACCATCTTAGTACATTTCCGTACGATTCCCGTACAATAAAATATATATAAATCCACGCAAATCCATGCGTTCAGTATGTACTTAAACATTTCAGTAAAAACATGCTTCCGCTTGGAGAAAATATTCGAAAACAGTTCAGAAAAAGGGGCTCGTGAAACTCACCTTAGCACATGCAAGCATGTAACAACAATCATTATCAGTTAACACGTCCAATCTGTAATATGATCCCAACGATCGTTACTATACACTCATATTAATATAACTTTAACCAAGTTAACCGGTACATCTGGGGACACTGTTAACCCAGCACTGTACCCATTCTGGGGGCAAGGTTAACCCAGAAACACTTCTCCGGACTCAGATTGTGATATCGTTTAGAGTTCCATGGTCACAACTACTATTAGTCGTTTTTCTCGTTTTGCGTGCCTAGCACGGTTATTCGTTTTTTACGTTTCAAAAATGAGTTTTGTCACACACGACCCGAAAATAGTCGTTGACTGATCATTTAATTAAAGTGGTGAAATTAGGGCTCGGTTTAGACGTCCCGATTGGCCGCGGGACCCGTTTCCGTCTTTGACGTACCGGAAACTGTTAAAATAGGTTAAAATTACTCAAATCATCCGAATTATTTTCGGATGATTTATTTTTACTTGTTTAACTCAATTATATGAAAATAGTCCATTTTTAGGGTTTTTATACACCAGTCAGCTCGCTTAAGCGAACTTCACCGGTTTACTCGTTTTAACTTTAAAAGTTTGATAATTAGCACAAATAATTATCCGTTTAATCTCGGATCTTGAAATTTTGCACAAATCACTTTTTGTCAGTGGGGAATTTTATAAAAATATTTCCAGAATTAATTTCTATATTTAAAATTTATTTGTCTATTTTTAAACACCATTTAAACACTAAATATGTCGTAAATACCAAACGATCTTAGAAAAATCCCAAATTTTTCCTGGATGTCCCCTGCCATCCACATAGTCCCCTGTAATTTTTTTCCAGAACCAAAATCTCATTTTACATGCCATTTTCACTAAAACCGAGCTAGAAAACCCTAGAACTCGTTTAACCGAAAAGCCTACTTAGACTTCTCCAACTGACCTCAAATTTTGTGTGTGACTTATGCATGATATAAAAAGTTCATCTGCAATTTTCCAGAATTTTTCATGATATTTAACTATTTTTCATCATTTTTAGCCAAAACCGAGCATTAAATTCACCAAATATTCATCCTTTATCCAAAAATTACCAAAAATTCACAGAACTCTTATTTTCATGTTTAGAACATCCCTGTAAAATTTCATGACCTAACTCTAAACACATCACAATCTGTCCAAATCTCCAAAACCGAACATAAACCGAATATACCTTTCGTTTTCCGCCACTACAAGCTACAAACTCGTCTTTCCGCCTTATCTACCACTAAATACAGAACCTACAACCAACATACCACAATACCAAGCAAGTTACACTCACGATCAAGCCTCTTACACTATAGTTTGGGTTATTGTTTCAAAACTAAAGATTTAACCGTAAAAATTCGTTTTTGATTCGTTTAACTCCTTTCTTGGACCAAGATCCCTTGTATAACCCATATACATCACTTGATCATGCAAGAATCGGTTTTCATCTTTGAAACCTCATTTTCTTGCAAATAAACTCAAGAAACGAAGATGAACACACGCATAACTCGATCATTACCTTGTTTTTCTTGCTAGAACTCTCGGTTTTTGGATGAAATTGTTGAGAGAATTGATGAACTTGTTGAATTGTTGTGAAAAAAAAGAAAAAGGAATGGGGTTAATAGGAAGATCCGATCGGAAGTAGTGAGGGGGTGGGGTGGGACCCACCTCTTCATTCTTAGCCACATGTTTGGATTTCGGATATCCGGATAATGTTTTGGATAATCTGGTTCAGTTCGTTTTTCGGTTAAATGTTTAATTTGGCTTAAAACGAGGCTAAAACGGTCGTTTTTCGGCTTAAAAATGAAATTTATATAAAACCACTTTAAAAACTCGAACCATGACTTCCATTAACTTAAAACACCATGTTATTAATAATTGCGCATCTTTTTCGGCTTGATCGATCGTCTATTGCTTGGTTTGGTATTAAAGGTTTCGTTTAACGCACCGACGTACCATTAACTCGAGATTCTTTTTCTGTGCTTTAATTCACTTATACCGAAGCTTAAATACTTCGTAACATCACTAAATATCATAGATATCGTCTATAATTGAACCCTCGATTCGTTCGGGTTTCAATAACTATCGATCGATTAATCGCATATTCAATACGATGAATTATATATTCACGTACAATCAATACAGTGAACCATGTATTCTCGTATAATTACTATGGTAACTCCTGTACCCGACATTAAATATGACGTAACTGTCGTCTACCGGTTAGGGTATCCCTGGTTTCGTCGGAATCGTTACATTCTCCCCCCGTTAAGAAATTTCGTCCTCGAAATTTTACACGCCCACTATCCCCTTTCGAGAGAAAGGTGGGGGGGTTTTTCCTTCAGAATTCACCCTCGCGTCACCAGGTATAATCTGGTTCTCGCTGTGAATTCCACTTAATCTTAATCAATAAAGCTTGGTTCGTCCAAACTGTTTAGTTTTCCCGTCTACTAATTCTACGGAATTATTTATGATATCAGGCATGTCTTCCATGAGTACCTCTATTACTAGTACTTTCGTTGCCTCATCGCTTAGGCACTTTTCAATCCGTATACATGGCAAAACATTATGTATAGTACTTAGCCCCTGGAGTACTTTAATCGATAAACTAAATGACCAATCATGGAGATAGTCTCATGAGGTCCAATATATTAAGGAGCTATTTTCGGTTTTGCCAAACCTCATATCACCTCTCTAAGGTGATGCCTTAAAAATACCTTGTCACCTCTTTCCAGCGACAATGGTTTCCTTTGAATGTTGGCATAAATCCTTTGCCAATCTCGCGCTGCTTTCAACTTGTCTTAAATATTATAAATCCGATTGGTTGTTTCTCGAATCAATTCAAATCTTATGGCTTGAGTGACGCCCATTTTCAATTTAACAAATTGGTGATAATTACTTCACCCATAGAAAGCTTCAAGCTCTCGATGCCTCCTTCCCCGCCTTCCAATAATGGAAGTAGGATGACTATTTCGATCTGAGATAATTGAAAATGGTACTCCACGATGAGATACCATTTCACCATCATGAATTTGAGCGAGAATTCATTGTGGTAATCGTCATGGATTGGGACGAAATGCGAGGATTGGTTAATCGATCCGCGATTACCTAATTTACACCATGCCTTTGATATATCTTGGGAATTTGCGTCCCGAAATTCATTGTAATTTATTCCCACTATCATTGGCGAATTTTCTGTCGTTGTGGCGTTCCCTAGGGTTTTCGGTATGCAGCCTTATCTCTTGCATAACATAAATATTCACCCACATACGTAACCATATCTTTCTCCAAACTCGGCCATTAATGAAATCCTTTCAGATATTCGTATCTTCAATAGTCTAATCCGATCCCAGATGTATGGAATATTTCGATCTATGCGCTTCGCCCATGATTAATTCTCGAAGGTCATGGAGGGTCGGAATCCAAACCCGATTTTTTGAAGTAGAGAATTTCGTCCACGCGTTGTTCGAAATTCTTCTCATTGCCGTAACGTTCCTCCTTTTCCAATTGTTCCTCTTTCAACGCCTCACGTTGAGCGACTCGAATCAGGTCCGAAAGGTTCGACTGGACTATCATCCCCAGCGCTCGCACTCGCAATGGCTTAACCCGATCTTTCCTACTCAAGGCATCGGCTACGACGTTAGCCTTGCCAGGGTGATAACGGATGTCACAGTCATAATCGCTTAACAACTCGACCCATCTTCGATGCCTCATATTCAGTTCTTTCTGATCGAATATGTGCTGCAAACTTTTATGATCGGTGAAGATGGTGCACTTCGTACCGTAGAGATAATGTCTTCAGATTTCAAGTGCGAAGATAACCGCTCCCAGTTCTAAGTCATGAGTAGTGTAATTTTTCTCGTGTACTTTTAACTGTCGGGAAGCATAGGCTATAACCTTATTATACTGCGTCAACACGCATCCTAACCCTTTACGCGATGCGTCACAATATGCGACAAAACCATCGTCTCCATCGGGGAGACTTAAAATCGGCGCTTGGCACAATTTTAATGGTTTCCATCTTATTTGGATCTATGTGAAATCCTTGTTGCTTAACAACATGACCAAGGGATTGTGCCTTCAAAATCACATTTCGAAAACTTCGCGTACAACTCCTCTTGCTTTAACACTTCCACAATTTTCCTTAACCGTCGTTCGTGCTCTTCTTTACGTTGCGAATATATCAAAATATCATCAATGAATGTTATGACAAATTTGTCAAAATAAAGTTTACAGACTCGGTTCCTGAGTTCCATGAATGCTGCCGGCGCATTTGTTAGCCCGAAAGGCATAACTAAGAATTCATAATGGCTGTAGCGAGTCCGAAACGCTGTTGTTGCAACGTCCTTCTCTTGGATTTTTCATTTGGTGATAACTATATCTAAGAGTAATTTTCTAAAAATAAATCGCCCTTTGCAGTTGATTAAACAGATCATTTACTTCGAAGAAGTGAATACCTATTCTTGATCGTCACTTTATTCAATTCTCCCTAATCAATACATATCCTAACACTTCCGTCCTTCATTTCCCAAATAACACTGGTGCACCCCATGGTGACTAACTAGGTCGTATAAAACCTTTATCCAATAATTCTTGCATTTCAGTTGGCGCAAGTCGGTAAGATGCTTTAGCAACAGGACCAGCTTGAGGTATTAAATCGATTCTGAATTCGACCTGTCGGGTTGGCGGTAATCCAGGAAGTTCTCCTGGGAAAACTTCTGGATATTTACGTATCACCGAAACATCTTCTATATGTTTTCTTTTAAATACTTTGGCAATCGCGTTTGTTAAATACACCACGTCTTCTTGTCGTAAATATTATAACATCTCAAGATGAGATTAGAGTGGTAACATAATACCGTACACTTTTCTCTGTATCTAATCGCTTCATCGTCCGAAAGAGAGCTTCTAATCGTCTTCTTTTCATATTTGATTTCAGCTTCATGTCGAGTTAGCCAACCCATGTTAGCTATTACGTCAAAACTTCTTTACTTTACTGGTCGTAGG
Source organism: Bidens hawaiensis (assembly GCF_021521415.1). NCBI lineage: Eukaryota > Viridiplantae > Streptophyta > Magnoliopsida > Asterales > Asteraceae > Bidens > Bidens hawaiensis. The sequence continues at coordinate 84,533 of NW_027505122.1, forward strand.
TCAATAAGGAAAGGTTAATCGTTCAGAATAATAGGACAATTCCGAACAATTTAGTTAACCATTAGGGATTTACCGTTAGCGATTCTACAGTATAGGGTTCTATAGTTTCACTAATCGGTATCTTTCCAAAGGGTAGGAGATTAACAGGAATTAACTACTATCAACGACCGTAAAAATATCACTGGTGCCTATTGATTTGAAACTACAACATACTTAATACCACTTTTGGATCATGACGTGCTTTATTCGAATTACTCACAAAAGCACGGCTCCTTGCTTGATCAGAGGTTGATGCTTGTCATGAGGTTCGTCTTCTAACGACACCTTGGTTCAACTTTGGGCAATTTCTCTTGAAACGTTCTGTATTGCCACATTCATAGCAAGTACAACTGTTTGGCATAATTTGATTTCTTTGGATGAATTGTCATTGAAGCTGTTGGGTTCGGAGTGGTTGTTCACGAATGGGTTGTGGTTGCCGGTTCACTTGGCTTCAATTGGTTCTACAATTAGGGCATTACGTCCATCTTTACCACACCCGTGGCCTACTATCACTCGACATTCTTCTTCCTGCCGATGACCATATTTTCCATATTTAGGGAAGGACCCTTCATACGGTTCATGTTTTCACACCAGAACTAGTTTTAGTATAATTCTGGGTTGTAGGACATACCTACTTATTCAAAGCCTATCTTGCACTTTACCTTTATCATTTCTCTTCTTTAACACTCGACGTCTCACCTAACGTCCTTCCAGTCCGCTTCCCATAGAATCAAATATATCAATGCTGGCTTGTGACACAACCCTTCCAAAGGTTGTATATTTTACAGGATTGACTATACTCCTTACCGATGGAGTTAGTCCCCAATATAGCGCTCACTTCGCTTAGTTTCAGGAGTAATTAGCCATGTTACCAGACATGGCAATTCCTTCAAACGATTAGCGCGTTCTGAGTGATCAGCACACAATATTTCTATCTTCCATAGCTCAGTTTCCAATCTCTGAACTTAATTACTTGAATAAAAGTGCTCTAGCACAAGAATTTCAAATTCTGACCATATCATCTGAGTAAAAATTTTCTAACTATACTTTTGTACCATCGTGTTCCATCACGATACAACATAATCTACCAACATATCTGTAGCATATTTCACTACACCATGTTCTAGACTCTTACCAATATCCTTAACCATTTCGATCTTTACTATCCCCTCGCTAATCTATTCCTCTCTTTACCATCAGTAAACTATTAATAATTTCCTTAACACAACCAACAACATATCCTTCATACCGGATCTAATTCATTACGAGTACTATTCATGTTTAGTTTATAACTAATACTTGTAGTCATAATAGTATCCGGTGGAACATTATCACTCTTAGTAATACCACTAAGAATTGAAATATTCATATTCACGTGATTGCTCGATCTATAATTCTGCGATCACATTCGCATCAACACTAGCAGTGATCTGTGATACGACATTCGGTATCATCATCTGCTATCTTTGAGCAATCAACTGACTCATATCAATCTCCATCGTTGGAGTTATTCTTTTTATGTCATAATGCTGTACTCATCCCGTACGCAGTAATCAATACTAATCTCACCGTATAACTCGTTACCAGCTCAATCATATCAACAGGTACACATACACACCAAATATTATCATACATATTACACATACCAGTATCTAGTATATATATATGTCCCACAATATAATAACATACGGACTTAACCTGACGTCGGTTAACGTTTAAATATATTTCATAACCCTTGTCACCAACTGACATATAGATCTTTCTCAACAAAGATTAATGTTTAATACACTTGATTTCAATATCCTTCTGCATGTCAGCATAACCGATACATGCTCACCGTGCGCACCAAACGATTACGTACCACGGAGTTATAATATCCGTGTTTATTCGTATATCCGGCATACACAGTATACCACCTACGAATGAATAACCAACTATGCTATAATGATTCCAACACCTCTTTGTGTATGGGTAATCATTCTATTCGAGTATACATGGGCATAGGCATCTAACGGATGTAAGGTTAACATAGGGAGTTGCAAGGTTCAAGGTAATCGCGCAACATGGGTTGCCTTCAATATTATTAACTACCATTATGGGAAACTCTATCACTTGCTCAGTCAATGTTCTCAGGCGTTCTAGGTTTGCTAAAATCAGTAATTCTCGATCTGGAGGTGGTATGACTCATATGTTTGAGAGTGAGAAATACATATATATATTTCTATATATTATTTTTTTATCTGCTCAATTATTATCAAATTTATTATTATTATTATTTATTTATTTATTTTCCTTAATGGAATAAGAATGGGTTCAGGTACCGGTCCGTTCGTACGTGCGGGTCGGCAATTCGGGTGAACGTATGGGGTTATTAGGATATACGGTACCGGTGTTGGTAGGGTAAGGGATTTATCAATTTTGGTTGGGAGTGACGGTTACTAGATATTTCTGGTTAATGTCAAACGGGAGATCTAACTTGGTACTATCATAACTATGGCCCGATAAGTCAGACTTATCATCAACCGATGCTCTAGAAATCTCAGCATCCTCGGTACTTTTATTATTTCATCCCCCGGTTCTTTATCCGGGTCCTATTTCTCAATACATGAAACCACAAGATATATATACATATATATACACACACATTAGCACGCATAAATAATATTATATACTTTACACATATGTTGCCATTTTTACCTATTAATGTTCCCCGTGACTTCCCCTGAAGTCCCTCGTGCGGACAAGTCTGTTATTATGTTCCGGACCATAATAACTCACTTGTCCATCCAAGTTCATCCAGATCCCGTCACCATATATTATTAGTTGATATTCAGATCCTATAATACTTGAGCTACTGGTTATATTTTAGGTATCTTTTAAAGACATCCTAATTCTTTTATAACCAATGGCTCTGATACCAACTTCTGTAACACCCCGTAACCGCAGCGGAAACGTAAACGGGATGTAACAGACACCTCTGATATCAACCACATTGCTTATAAAGAAAACTGAATACATTAATATACTTCAAAATTACATTGTCTCGTATTTCATTACCGTCTAGGTGATACACACATCATACAATACGATACATAATTCTATTTATTATTATGTATCCTAACATTCCGCACGCAAATCTTACACACATCAAGCACTTAGCACGTAAGCAATCACTTCATCTTAGTTGTACCTGAAAAGCATGTGAGAAAACGGGTCAACTACGAATAGTTGGTGAGTTTCACAATTCGAGTAAACCATGATAAATCATTATCATAAAATAATACTATTATTGATGTAATTATGCTGAGCCCACAAGTGAAACCTCTGACTATCTCACACAACCCCCGTGGCATATCCCCCGCCCACGGACCCGTGGCATATCCCCCGCCCACGGAACTGCCCCAAACCGCTATGTCTAACATTACATAGCAAAATATATATAACACCCAAAATAGACATGTGCAACTGGCTGGGAAACATCAGCAAATCCATGCCGGACCAGTTGGGTTTGTCAGACCAATAGTATTATCCACACTCTACCGGCTTTCAGTTAATCACTCGTGTTCCGGAGCCTTAGAATGTTAGCAACTCAGACAATTACCATCTTAGTACATTTCCGTACGATTCCCGTACAATAAAATATATATAAATCCACGCAAATCCATGCGTTCAGTATGTACTTAAACATTTCAGTAAAAACATGCTTCCGCCCCGAGAAAATATTCGAAAACAGTTCAGAAAAAGGGGCTCGTGAAACTCACCTTAGCACATGCAAGCAGGTAACAACAATCATTATCAGTTAACACGTCCAATCTGTAATATGATCCCTACGATCGTTACTATACACTCATATTAATATAACTTTAACCAAGTTAACCGTTACATCTGGGGACACTGTTAACCCAGCACTGTACCCGTTCTGGGGGCAAGGTTAACCCAGAAACACTTCTCCGTACTCAGATTGTGATATCGTTTAGAGTTCCATGGTCACAACTACAATTAGTCGTTTTTCTCGTTTTGCGTGCCTAGCACGGTTATCTGTTTTTTACGTTTCAAAAATGAGTTTTGTCACACACGACCCGAAAATAGTCGTTGACTGATCATTTAATTAAAGTGGTGAAATTAGGGCTCGGTTTAGACGTCCCGATTGGCCGCGGGACCCGTTTCCGTCTTTGACGTACCGGAAACTGTTAAAATAGGTTAAAATTACTCAAATCATCCGAATTATTTTCGGATGATTTATTTTTACTTGTTTAACTCAATTATATGAAAATAGTCCATTTTTAGGGTTTTTATACACCAGTCAGCTCGCTTAAGAGAACTTCACCGGTTTACGCGTTTTAACTTTAAAAGTTTGATAATTAGCACAAATAATTATCCGTTTAATCTCGGATCTTGAATTTTGCACAAATCACTTTTTGTCAGTGGGGAATTTTATAAAAATATTTCCAGAATTAATTTCTATATTTAAAATTTATTTGTCTATTTTTAAACACCATTTAAACACTAAATATGTCGTAAATACCAAACGATCTTAGAAAAATCCCAAATTTTTCCTGGATGTCCCCTGCCATCCACATAGTCCCCTGTAATTTTTTTCCAGAACCAAAATCTCATTTTACATGCCATTTTCACTAAAACCGAGCTAGAAAACCCTAGAACTCGTTTAACCGAAAAGCCTACTTAGACTTCTCCAACTGACCTCAAATTTTGTGTGTGACTTATGCATGATATAAAAAGTTTATCTGCAATTTTCCAGAATTTTTCATGATATTTAACTATTTTTCATCATTTTTAGCCAAAACCGAGCATTAAATTCACCAAATATTCATCCTTTATCCAAAAATTACCAAAAATTCACAGAACTCTTATTTTCATGTTTAGAACATCCCTGTAAAATTTCATGACCTAACTCTAAACACATCACAATCTGTCCAAATCTCCAAAACCGAACATAAACCGAATATACCTTTCGTTTTCCGCCACTACAAGCTACAAACTCGTCTTTCCGCCTTATCTACCACTAAATACAGAACCTACAACCAACATACCACAATACCAAGCAAGTTACACTCACGATCAAGCCTCTTACACTATAGTTTGGGTTATTGTTTCAAAACTAAAGATTTAACCGTAAAAATTCGTTTTTGATTCGTTTAACTCCTTTCTTGGACCAAGATCCCTTGTATAACCCATATACATCACTTGATCATGCAAGAATCGGTTTTCATCTTTGAAACCTCATTTTCTTGCAAATAAACTCAAGAAACGAAGATGAACACACGCATAACTCGATCATTACCTTGTTTTTCTTGCTAGAACTCTCGGTTTTTGGATGAAATTGTTGAGAGAATTGATGAACTTGTTGAATTGTTGTGAAAAAAAAAGAAAAAGGAATGGGGTTAATAGGAAGATCCGATCGGAAGTAGTGAGGGGGTGGGGTGGGACCCACCTCTTCATTCTTAGCCACATGTTTGGATTTCGGATATCCGGATAATGTTTTGGATAATCTGGTTCAGTTCGTTTTTCGGTTAAATGTTTAATTTGGCTTAAAACGAGGCTAAAACGGTCGTTTTTCGGCTTAAAAATGAAATTTATATAAAACCACTTTAAAAACTCGAACCATGACTTCCATTAACTTAAAACACCATGTTATTAATAATTGCGCATCTTTTTCGGCTTGATCGATCGTCTATTGCTTGGTTTGGTATTAAAGGTTTCGTTTAACGCACCGACGTACCATTAACTCGAGATTCTTTTTCTGTGCTTTAATTCACTTATACCGAAGCTTAAATACTTCGTAACATCACTAAATATCATAGATATCGTCTATAATTGAACCCTCGATTCGTTCGGGTTTCAATAACTATCAATCGATTAATCGCATATTCAATACGATGAATTATATATTCACGTACAATCAATACAGTGAACCATGTATTCTCGTATAATTACTATGGTAACTCCTGTACCCGACATTAAATATGACGTAACTGTCGTCTACCGGTTAGGGTATCCCTGGTTTCGTCGGAATCGTTACAATAACTTATTAGCAAAGTGTGCTCGGTAGCACTGTTCCTTGCTTGAGTTGAACTGTGCCCGATGATACTTAAGATATATCAATATTCATCAAGCTTGCCTGGACCAATCATTATTATCAATACATTGCCCGGTCTTCCAATCACTTGGTTTCTTGAGCTTGGTTTGCCAAGAGGTTACTCGGAGATAAACCTTACTCGGCTATGAAGAACTAACTTTCTAGACAAAGTGATCCTTGCCCGGGAATATACTAACTAGCAGACCTTACTCGGTAATACACTAATTAGTGAACCCTACTCGGATAATCACTTAAGAAGAATTCTAAAAGATAACCTTGCTCGATAGGCAAAATATCGTACCCGGCTAAGTAAAAGCTTGCTCGGATGTCTAAGATGTGCCCGATTCCATACTTAGCGAAGTCAAAGGAGGTTGAGAAGATTCAAATCTTCCAAATATCTTCCCTAGGTCAAATCTTGACTCAGCAATCTCCCCCTAGATTGGAACACCTCAGCTGTCCCAAAACACCTCTAAGGTTACATACACTTAGTCAAAATACAAATCAATTCATAATCAAAGTACACATTCATAACATAAACAAGTTACATATTTAAAATTCTGTCCGAAGACATTACATAGCAAAGCCTAATCTAGGAATCTTGTCTCTTCCTTTCATTGTGGGCGGCTTGTCTTCGGTTGACTATTTCTGATGCAGCTTTCATTTTAAAGATATTAAGGATTCGGTAGTGAGTATGACTTTCTGGTATGACCAAATCCCTTATATCCATCAGATCCTCATCATGCAAGTAAGTCAAGTCTTCATCTTTCTTGATAATCCCCAGTACTTTTCCATCAGAGTTTCTCAGCAAGTAATGGTCATCATTTTCTTTGTATTCCACTTCAGTTTTAATGCCATTTCTTTGTACTGTGTAGTTGGGGCGTGCCATTATTCTTTCAAGACTTATGCATGTGTTCATATTTGACAATAGATTCCTGTCTCTGACATTCATCTTATAGTCTCTTTCAGCAATGTCCATTCTTCTCAATTTGTCTGTCCTTTTTGACCTGTGAAGTTGAATCATTCTCCAACTTCTCTTTTATTTTAAGAACTTGAACCCTTTGTCAGCTTCGTCTTTCTAAAACTTTGACAGATCATTCATCTGCCTTCCTATTTCTATTTCTGTAATCATACAAATTAAGAGTGGCCATTCTTTCGAGTTGCTCTTCAGTGTATTCATGAAAGTCACTTCTGACAACAATGTCTCTCAGTTGCCTACTTTCCATAATCACCTTCAGGGACTCAGTTACAGAATCAAAGTAGATTTCTCTTGGAAGATCATATCAGATTGTGGTCTTATTGTTCTTTGTTGTGCAGATCTACTTGATTCACCTCTTCCACCTTGTGGATGTCTTCTTGAGATTGGAGGCCTGAATGGAATATATTTCTTGGGTTTTCCAGGCCTTAAGTTGAAAGTTTTGATGTAGATTGCCTCTATCATTTCTGGTGGAAGGTTAGCTAGTTCAACAACATCTTGTCCTACTTGTTCTTTAAGAGCTATCAACATCTTAGCTATCCCAGGACTATTTGACAATCCTGCAGGAACAAATCTTCCTTCAACAAAGCTTCTAGGTTTATCACCCTCCCTCAAAGCTTTCTCCTAATCAGACTTTTGTATATAGAAAAGATCTTTCAAGTCTTGCTTCTCCAAGGCATTGAATGAGGCTTCATCCACCCCCCTTTGATTAATCATTATGCCCCTCAGAATGTTTATCATCTCTTCATTTTCCCAAGGGACAATGGGTTCATCTTCTGGTTCAGGTTTGGCTTCTTGTGGGGTTGGGATGTCATCTGATCTGACCTGTTCTTTCATTTTCTCCCTCAAAGTCTGAATTCTTCTTTTCTTTGCTTGAGGTTCATCAAAAGGTTCAGACTGTTTAGTGGACTTCTCAGTTTGTGCCCTTTTCAGTTTTTCTTTCCTTTTCAATTTGTTGTATTGATCCTGCACAGATTCTCTTGACAGGCTTTCTACAACATCAGGCTTCAACCCTCTTTCCAGTAGGTAACCACACATAGCTCCATACTTCCTCTTCAAGGCTTCAATCTTTTCAATCTCATCATTTTCTTTGAAATATTTTTCTTTTACTTTCTCTCTTTCACTGTTGTAGAGTTCTTGAAGCTGGTCAAAGTTGAAGTGTGTCAAGTCCTTCTCTGAATAGTTATGTTTTCTTAGATACTCTCTGTATTTCTGACTATCTCTGTTCTTCTCTTCCATCTTTTTCTTGAAACATCCCTCTCCTTGTCCAATTTCTTTTTCCACTAATCATCATCAAGATCAGCTAAAGCTTCAAAACTGATGCCATACCTTCTCAACTTTACAACCAATGGATGATTTCTTTTGGCTTCCCTCATACTCAACTTAATGTTTGCTCTCTGCTCATTAGTTATTACAACTTGTGGAGACTCAACATTAACAACCTTGGCACTCTTTCCTTGATCACCATCAAAATTATCATCATCATCCGAATCTTTAGACTCATCCTCCTCTTCAGTTAAATAATTTACAACATCAATCTTGGGTTAATCGGAGGGTGGATGATCTGGATTTGGTTCAGTTCTATTAGGCACATCAGGAACACCTTGAACTCTTTCACCTGGTTGCAAGGTCTGCAATGGGACTGCCCTAATTGGGCTTGAATCATCATCAGGAGTTTGTACAAAATATTTGTTTTTCTCATCCCACTTTCCCTTCTTTGCAGGTCTCTCTTCTTTAGATTGTGCCTTTGTCCTCGTTCTTCTCATGTAAATCTTGGCAAATCTATTGACTTTCTCAGCAAATCGTTCATACAAATTTGAAAGTCTTTCTTTCTTTTGGTGGATTGTTTCTGATCTTTGAGGTTGAGTCACTTTTACCCTCTCAGACCAGCTGTCAGTTGGGTTCTTCTTAAGATCTTCTTTCACTTGCTCAGCCCATTTCTTGGCAGCCATTGAAGCAATGGACTCACCAATTTCTTCTTCAATAATCAAATCAGTATTCAGATTGGTCAGTTCAGCAGTTTCTGTGGACTTACTTTCTTGTTGATTCTGGGATTGAAACATGCTAACCACCATACCCAAAGAGTTGTCTACTTCCTCATCTCATTTTAGCTTAATCAAAGCATCAATTACTTCTTGATCAGCCACATCATCAATGATTTCTTTTGCAATATTGGCTTGTTTGATCAAGGCTTCCTGTTCTGCCATTGCTTCAGGAGTCAGGGTTTGGGCCAATATCTCCCTATCCCTTGTTTCTATTAAAATATTCTCTTGTTCTCTCAAGGCATCAGCAGCAGCAGCAATAGCATCATCTTTAAACAAAACATCTTTTTCTGGATATGCCTTCACAGGCTCTTCTTCTGTAACATTTTCTTTGCCTTTATCCATTCTTTTAGGCCTTTCATCCTCCTCATCAGTTTGTTGATACTCATCAATCTCCTTCTCAAGTGCTTCTAGTTCAGGGTCATACTCTACCCTCTTGGAGCTTTCTGGTTGTTCTATTTAAGTGATAGGCTCCTCAGTAGCAGTACTTCTCTGAATGATTTCATCAGTGACCATATCAGTGGTAGTCACTATCTCTTCATCATTAGCCTTTTCAAGTTCATCTTCTTTCTCAACATTCTCTTCACACCATTCAACATTCATTATTTCATCATTATAGTCATAGTCTTGCTCTCCAACATCTGATTTGTCACCTTCATACTCATCATCTTCAACTCTCCTCTCCTCACTCTCTTCATCCTCACTATCATAAGCATTCACAATCAACTTCAAAGCATTTACTATTTCAACCCTTGTATCCATCTCCTTCTCAGTTCCAACATTTTCCCTTGAGACATGTGGCATATTTTCATTCTCCCCCTGTTTTGGGGCAGCTGAGGTCTTCTCAACCTCCTGCTCTAGGGACTTAATTTTCATTTCAGCTCTCACCAACTTCTCTATCAACATAACATTTTCATTGGTCACTTCCTCATTCCTTCTCTTCAATTCAGCATTTTCTTTCAATCAATCCAGGTTTCTTAGGAAAAGGTCTGTGTCAGAATGTGGGGTTGTAGGTGGTGATGTAAAGAAAGGTTCATGCTCAGGTGGTTCTTGGGTTGTGGTGTCAGTTTGGAATATGGATAGCAGTGGTGATTGTGTATGAGGTGGGCTTGGAATAAAAGGATCTGAGTGAATTGGGCTAGATGTTGGTGGTGTTTGTGGTGTTGGGGATACATGAGATGATATTTCAGGTTGGGATTGACTAAGGGTGTGAGGTGGGGATTGAGTGGTTTGATGTGGTGGAGATTGTGGTGGTGATGGTATAATGGGTTGGTCAATGAGTGGTGGTGTTGGAATGTGCTGTTCTGGTTGCTTAGGTTGCTCCCCCTGATCATGTGCACCAACAATCATGGCTCCTCCATCCCCTCCTTCATCTCCATCATCAACATTATCATTTCCATCCGAGTCATCACTATCACTTCCAGAATCATCTTCCCATCCTTCCTCCTCTGAGCTTAACTCATGCACTGGCATCACATTCAAGTCATGGTCCAACAACCATGGCAAGATCTCAAATGGGACATTTGAGTCATATCTATTAGCAACCACCGGATTTCTGATCCTTCTGTATGTTTCAGGATTCTGCTGTAGGTGTGTAATGCCAGCAGTGGGTAGATCCTTTAACTCACTGTTGAAGATTATCTGTAGGAATCTTGGGTATTGCAAGAATCTATCCTTTTCAGCCTTCTTCAAATTTTCTACCAATCCTTCAAATATCATCTTTGAAAAGTTGAAGGGTAGATCATACATAATTCCAACAGTGGCATTTGCCAAATCATGACTCATCAAAGTCCATGATCCTTTCCTTGGGGCAAACCCATATATCACATGATGGATAAGAAACCTATACAACATAGGGAACATCCCCTTTTGAAACTGTCCATCATGTATAGTTCCTTGATAACCCATCGTCTGCTCAAATATCCTCATCAAGTGAGGTGTGTTGAAGTTTATTGAGTTATGATCATCATCATTCAACCGCAAGCATCTTCTTATCATCCTTTCAGTTATTTGTATTTCTTGTCTTACAACAGTTGCTTCGATTCTCTTTCCATTGATGTCTTCAACAAGTTCTGCAGATCTCCAGAAATCCAGTGAATGATTTCTGTAGATGACAGGACATTCAGTAAAAGCAAAGCTGACATTTGATCAAGCCATCCGTGTAATCATCCTCGCCACCGGATCGTTGTTAGGTGTGACTTGTAATAGTGCACACATGTTGTGTTTTGGTTCGAAGGCATATTTGGGTTGAGTTACTTCTGCTGCCATATTTGAATAACACAATTAAACATATTCAAAGTGAAATTAGTCATAAAGTTCACAACTTTAAGTAATTTCAGGTTATAAAGATGAAGAAGAAAGAAAGAAAAATCATCAAGAACCTGTTCTTCGACAAGTTTATAACCTAAACACAAAAACAGAGTATTAGTAATCAAATACATAATCAAAGCCCATTATAGTCTAATCATGATCGGAAACACATTATTATTGCTTACCGAGTCGGAATTAGAGGGCTGATTCAAATTAGGGTTTGGATTAATAATAAATGCGATAAGTCGGTTTAGGTTTCTTTGTGAGTAAGCAGTTGCAGTGGAAGGAGAGAGGGAAAAGTAATGTTGAAAATATTGCCTAACTCCCTCTTATATACCTTTTGAAAGTGGGTTTTAAATGCTTTTTGTCGTTTGATGAATTATTAGCTGTCAAACAGTAATATTATCCACTTGATAGTTAAAAAAAAATTTTAAAACATATAACTCTTTATCATTTTAGGCTTAGCAAACCTTACTCGGAAAAGTAATCCTTTGCAAAGTCTACTCGGTATACTTCCACTTACACAAAGCTTACCCGATTTCAATAAAACATCAAACCTTGCTTGGTCAAGCTAAATGATTTGAAGTCAAGACACTATTGAAGAAGGCTTACCCGAAATACCAGATTTCTTGAGAAATTAATCACAAGGAAAATAAGTATATGATATCAAATAAACCTCCTTACTAGGAATCAATGAAGATCCCCATATTAATTTCTTAATTTAAATTAATAGCTCAATCTAGCATAAACCCTATCAGAATAAGAATCATATTCAATTAGACATACTAAAAACATATTCAGTCAAGCATACTTGGAAGAAAAGTGTGCCCGAGCAACCTTCACAATGTATTAATTGTGCCCGAACAACCTTCTTATGCAAAGTATACTCGAATAACCTTCCTAGATTACAAAGTGTGCCCGGAAAATATCTTCTAGCATACAAAGTACTTGGAAAGTCAAGTTTTGAAATTACCAACTATATTAAGGGAACAAAAGTGTACCTGAAATATAAAGTGTGCCCGGAAAACAAGGTTTGCCCGAAAACACTTGTAATTTCAAAGAAAAACATAAACACAAATATCACAGAGCATGCTTGGAATGAAATTAGAACACAACAACATTCAAGTGTGCTATAGTCTAAAATTTCAAAGAGCTTGCCCGAATAACCTATGTTAGCATTAAGCTTACTAGGATACACATATTCAATCATCAGGTATGCCTGAGTACAAGACTAAACAGTTTAGTCTACCCGAGAGACTTCAACATGTCAAACCATACCCGAAAATGACAAACTTAAACACTAGTATCTAAGTGTGCCCGGAAAGGTTAACAAACTTTTCCTAACAACATATTCACACAAATCACAAAGCTTACTCGGTGTACTAACCTAAGTTCACAAAGTTTGCTTGGAATAACAATCAGCATATAAAAATGCAAAGCTTGCCTGGAACAAGAATTTCTTGTTAAAAGCTAGCTATAACACATAATCATCTCAAGACTTCAGGCTTGCTCGGGAAATTAGTACAACAGTGTACTCTACCTGAAAAGTGTAAACACTTCAAAGCATGCCCGAAAATCATAAACTTAGTCAAAAATGACTAAGCTTGCCCGGAAAGGTCATAAAGTATCAAACCTTACCCGAAAATGCATATTCAAACATATTCAACTGTTTTGTGCCCGGAAAGGTTAGAACACATCAAACCTTACCCGAACTAACATACTCAGCCTATTAGTGGAAAAATGCAACAGTTTTTGACTTAAACCACTTGTCAGATTATACTTTTCATTAAAGATCATAGTTTAAGAGCAAATGGTGCATTTAGAGATCAAATTTCAGTTGTATTTCTCTTCAAAACAGTTTGTACCAGTTTCTGAAAAGATCTCAAGAATGGGATCATATTGACTAAGTTGCTTTCTCAATACTTCATTCTCAGCATTATTATGACAACATAGATAGGTTAACAGCAGGTATAAACTTAGCATGAATTTCATCTCTTTGGTGATATGATTAAGGTTCATTTAGTAGCATAATGCATTAATGGTCAACACTGTGCTATGATGCCTCATATCTCTTCTCAAAGCTTATTTGGCTTTTTCCAGATCACCCCAATTTGACTCCAACCTCCTGTATTTGGTCAAAAATTGTTTTTGTATGATAGAACTTATTGGATCTTTTTGTATTTTTTTTATTTTCAAACATATATAGAGGTTGAACGTTGGATTCACTGTTAAATAACAGGCCTTTCATTCAAGATGAGACAAATTTTGTCAGCATCTTTGTAGTTCTTGTTATAACCCTCTTGTTTGATAAAATATTTAAAACACTAATCAACTTTTGGTTGATTTATTGATTTTCCCCTTGTTTTTGATATTTTCTCAAATTTTTCTAACACATGTTCTTTGTCATATTTAAAGATGTTTCATTTTTGGTTGACCAAATAATAACAGGCTTGTGTATGACTGGTTAATCACTTTTCTGCCTATCATTTGGAGAGATTTATCTCGAGACATGCAAAGACAACTATGTTTCTCCACATAAAGATTAGCATATTCATTATGTTTATATCACCTTAGATTTTACATCATCATGAGAAAGTAACCATACATGTTAATGACTATACTAAGGTCCTTTTAGCCTATTAAATCCATATGATTGGCTAAGTAGTCAATGTACTATCATTTCCCAAATAAAAACAGTTTAATATTCAATCACCCCAATTTCTCTTCATTGGCAGGTAAATGGCTATCCTGTTTGATCACAAGTGGTCAACAGGACCAAACATACATGTGAATATATGTCCTTTCAAAGTCAAAGCTATTGACATAGTTTTAAGTGAAGGAATAAGAAATAAGTCATAATTTCCCCAAATGCATTCAGTTTTTCAGGTTAATGGCTATCCTTTGAATCTGTAGAGATTTAAGGACCAAACATACACAGGTGCATGTCCTTCCAACTGGGCAAATGCCATAGTTTTCAGCAAAAACAACTACTTGAGACTTTTCTTCAAAAATCCTTCTTTTAAGCTTGTTTTAAAGCTTGAACTGAATAATCTTATCACATCTCTACACCATTAATCAACTTGCTCATGTTTTGACCAAAATAAAGTATTTATGCAAAATTCATTGGAAAACTTCATTTTATCACTTAATTTTGACATAAGACTCATTTTGACATAAACAGTTGTAACATAATCAAATCTTAATCAAACTTAATATTATCAAGACAAGTAGACAGTACTGACATTCAAGGTCTATCCTATCTTAATAACATCAGAAGATCAGATAAAACACATATTCAAGCAATTAAGCAGTGATGTTAGATAAGCTTACATCAACAAGTAATTCATAACAAGAACACTCATCCTAACATCACAAATGCACATCAACTGATAAACATGCACACATCTTAAACAAATCAATCATGTCAAACTTTGCACACATAATCAGTTAAAAGCACATAACAATTAACATATCAAGCAACATATTTAAGCATATTCACTAAACATTCATTATGTGTGACCTCTAACAGAATAATCAGTTAGCACATAGAGGCACACAACTAGGCACACATCCTTAATCAGATTTCATCAGAGTTGATCATTCCCAGGGCTTTCAGAAGAAAGTTGAACCTGGTTCTATCAAGCGGTTTGGTGAATAGGTCAGCCAAATTGTCACTTGTATCAACTCTTTGCATTTCAATCAAACCTTTTTCACTGCAATTTCTGATGAAGTGATGCCTGATTTCAATGTGCTTAGTTTTAGAATGTTGAACTGGATTCTTAAAAGTAAAATATGCAGCAGTATTGTTAATAAGAATAGGGGTGTTCAGAAAATTCAAACCATAGTCCAGCATCTGATTTTGAATCCATAGAACTTGTGCACAGCAGGCAGATGCAATAACATATTCAGCTTCTGCAGTAGAGATTGAGACAGTAGTATGCTTTTTGCATTTCCATGACACTATCCTTTCACCCAAAAATTGACATCCTCCTGAGGTTGACTTTCTGCTCATGTTACAGCCATCATAATCACTGTCTGTATAGGCAATCAGATCAAAAGATTGGTTCTTTGGATACCAAATTCCTAAGTCTGGTCTTCCCTTCAAATATCTGAATATTCTTTTAACAGCATTCATGTGGGAGACTTTTGGACTTGATTGGAATCTTGCACACACACATACAGCAAACATGATCTCTGGTCTTGTTACAGTCAGATACATCAGAGATCCAATTTTGGTTCTATATTCATGTTCATCCACAGGCTCCCCCTTTTCATCTGCAATAATCTTTTCTTTGGTGTCCATTGGAGTTGAAGCAGTTTTGTAGTCATGACAGTTGAAATTGTTCAAGATGTCCTGCACATATTTATTTTGGTGAATGAAGATTCTTTCAGCTTTCTGTTGAACTTGCAATCCAAGAAAGAAGTTCATTTCTCCCATAGAGCTCATGCTGTATTTGGACTTCATTACCCCTTCCAACTCCATACACATTTGTTCATTTGTAGATCCAAAGAAGATGTCATCCACATACACTTGTAACAGAAGTAAGTCTGATCCCTTTCTTTTGTAGAAGAGTGTCTTGTCAATGGCTCCTCTTTTAAAACCATTTTCAAGAAGATGATTTGACAGCTCATCATACCATGCTCTAGGAGCCTGATGCAATCCATAAAGGGCTTTGTTTAGCTTATACACTCTGTTTGGATACATTGGATCCTCAAAACCTGGAGGTTGAGCTACATACACCTCTTCATCAATCTTTCCATTTAGAAATGCAGACTTAACATCAAGTTGGAACACCTTAATGTTCTTTGAGGCAGCATATGCAAGAAAGATCCTGATAGCTTCAAGTCTTGCAACAGGTGCAAAGACCTCCTCAAAGTCTATTCCTTCTTCTTGAAGGCATCCCAGTTCCACGAGTCTAGCTTTATTCTTAATCACCAAACCCCTCTCATCCCTTTTGTTTCTAAAATCTCATTTGGTTCCTATTGCATATCTGTCTATTGGCTTATCAACAAGATCCCACACATGTAGGTCTCTGAACTGTGCCAGTTCCTCTTGCATTGCTTCCACCCAACTATTGTCTTTTAGTGCTTGAGCAATGTTCTTTGGCTCTATTTGGGATAGAAAGCATGAGTGAAGACATATCTTTGCAATTTCAGAATGACTTCTTGTGACTCTTTCATGTAAATCTCCAATGATGTTTTCAGAAGGATGATTCTTTTCCACATAAGGAGTTTGTACAATCATATCTGTAGACAAATTTGTGTCAAGATTTGTTTCATTGAGATCTGGTTCTTCAATGATCAAATCAGCTTCTGCATCATGAAATTCTGGTGCTTCATCATTATGCTGTCCCGAAGTAGATGCACCATTGTTTTCTAAATTCAATCTTTGAAATAGATCTTGAAATCTTGCAGTAGATGCAGCTACTTCTTCACTTACTTGGTTGCTTGTGTCTCCCTCATTCTGAACTTAATCATTCTGTACATCTTGATTGTCTTGATTTATCTCAGTATGATCATGTTCAGGACTGTGATTGTTTTCTTGATTATCTTCTTGAACTTGTTCAACAATATCACATGAGGAATTCTTCACAAAAGTATATTCCTTTTCTTTTCTAGCAACCTTCATCCATAATTCTTCTAAGTCCAATGGTTTCTTCCTTTTCTCTTCAATTTCACTGGTCTTATAGAATGAGTCATCAAAGTCTTCAGGATAAATCTTGAAAGACCTTATCAACTTTTCATGATCAATCAGCCATGCTGCACCATCAACTGTATTGAATTGATTCTCATTAAAGATGATGTCAGATGATTCTATAACACTCAAATGGTCTTTCACATATACTCTGTATGCTTTTGAGTGTGTAGAATATCCAACAAAGAAACAATCTAGGGATTTTGTTTGAAACTTGTTCAAATAGTCCCTTGTGTTCAGAAGAAAGCATTTGCATCCAAAAGGCTTGAAAAACTTGATATAAGGCTTTCTGTTGTGAAATATTTCATAAGGTGTCTTGTTATGCCTCTTGTTGACAAGTACCCTGTTCTGAACATAGCAGGCTGTATTTATGGCTTCAGCCCAAAAAGTAACAGGTAAATTAGCATATGCTAACATGGTTCTTGCAACTTCAATCAGAGTTCTATTCCTTCTTTCTGCAACCCATTTTGTTCCGGAGTTCTAGGAGCTGAGAATTGTTGTAGTATTCCCTTTTCTGTAGAAAATTCTTGCATAACTCCATTCTTGAACTCAGTACCATTGTCACTTCTCATAATTTTAACTTTCTTATTTAATTTATTGTCAATCATTGTTACACAACCCTTAATCAACTCTGCAGTCTCATCCTCGGTACTTAGGAAATAAACCCAAGTATATCTTGAATAGTCATCAATGATCACAAGACAATATATTTTCTTCCCTATACTTGGCACACTCACAGGACCAAAGAGATCCATGTGAAGTAATCCAAGTGCTTGATCAATTGAGTTGATGAGCTTTGGCTTATGAGTAGATCTGTGTTGCTTTCCCTTTTGGCATGAACTACAATGATCTTCCAATTTGAACTCTCTTGTAGGTAAGCCTATTACATGTTCACCTTTGACAAGTCTATTCATGTTCTTTAAGTTCACATGACACAGTTTCCTATGCCACAATTTTGATTCATTCTCAGTGGCTTTGGAAACAAAACATACACCTTCCCTTGAAACAGCTTCTTTCATATTCAATTCATATAAGTTGCCATTTCTTGGTGCCATCATCATAATCATTTCAGGTGAAATTACAAATTCAGGTTTTAGAATGAAACAGTGTGAATCATCAAAACTGACTTTGTATCCCTTATCACACATTTGTGATATACTCAGTAGATTATACTGAAGACCCTCAGCATGAAATACATTATCAAATGAGACTTTTCCATTTGTTAAAATTCCTTTCCCAACAATCTTTCCACCATTTTCATCACTCCCAAATGCTACAGGACCTTCCAACTTTTCTTCATAATTGACAAGAGATCTCTTGTCACAAGTCATGTGCCTAGAACAACCACTATCCATATACCATATGTCATTTAGAGGAGTGGACTGTTCCTGCACATAAGAAACAGTCTGATTAGTTAAGTAATGAAGTGCAAGCTATATCAACTTGCAGCTCATCAGATTCAGTTTCAGAAATAGCTTGGGAAGTAAGTGTTGTTGGTTCAGGATCTTCATGAGTGAGTTCTATATTGTATGAGTTGTCTGTTTCATAACAACACTCTCTTGGGGTTTTAACAAATGAGGTTGAACCTAGACAGTCTTCTGATATAGTGTCACATTCCTTCACTACATAGTCTTTCTTTTCAGAGTAGTCTCTCACATCAGGAACTGTTTAAACTTTGGTTTCAACCTTAGGTTTCCAAAGGAATCCTTCAGGTTCAAATCCATGTTTCATCAGAAACTTTTCATCACCATGAGTTCTATTGGTTTCTTTCTAGGAAATGCATCTCTTCTTCTTGTCTTCTCACTGCTTGATGATCCTTGAGAACTATCAGATTTGACAGATTGAGTATCCCTTTTGTGGATTATTCTCAAGGGTTGAGAGCTTTTTTAACATTTTTCTCATGCTTCACAGGAGATTTACCCCTTTGAACAGGCTTATCCACATGTTTCTTGGCTTTCATTGAATGCCTTTGGCTCTCATTCTTCAGAATTTTCTCTTCACAAACCTTTCCCATACCCAAATATTTTTCATACTTCATTTTGTAAGCCACAAAGTCTTGCCCATACTTTGTTACATTTGGGACATGAAATGGTTTGAACTTGAGTCTTTCACTACAAGAATCTGTGTGATGACCATACTCATCACATTTTTTGCACCAAACTTTTCCTTTATATTTTTTATGATCAGCCCCTTTCTTAAACCTTTCACTTGGTCTTGGTGGATCAACTCCAATTGTCTTTTTAGTTTTTAAACTGTCAAAATCAATTGAGAAGGGAACAAATTCAGCTATTCTTATGTCACTTCTTTCCACTTTCCCTTTAACAAAGACAATTTCTCTTAAGCTCAAAGGTTCCTCCTATATGCTTTCCCTTTGTCTTGATTTCCTCTGTTCATATTCCTCCATTGTTTCTACTTCTCCAATGTCAAAGTCTTCAATGCTTTAGAAAATAGGGTAAAGTGGAATAAAGTTTTCAACATTCACATCTTCTTTCACCCTTTTCTTGCTGTTTTGCTTTAACTTTTCCAATAATTCTTTGCTTGGAGGTCTCACTGCATTATAATTTACCATCTTTTTTTCACATATGTCAAATGACACATATTCTCTCTTTGTT